>NW_010244842.1:0-214 GCF_000690775.1 Eurypyga helias | reverse complement strand
CCGGAGCCGTATGGACCGGGACGGACAATACCAGAGCCACGTGGAACGCGAGCTGCAGTACCGGAGCCGGGATGCTCATTATCCGGCGTGTATGGACCGGGAAGGGCCGTATCCTGCTCCGTGTTCCCGGGATCGATGCGGAGCCGCCCACCGGGATTGGGACCGGGATTGGGGACGGGGACCGCTCAGTCGGGGACCCTCCCGCAGCTCCAGT
>NW_010244841.1:1890-2162 GCF_000690775.1 Eurypyga helias | reverse complement strand
TGTGGGCGGCAGCGGGGCTGTACCCCCCCTCTGGTGCTGGTCAGCATTAGCCTGGGCCCCTTGGCTCTGACGCCGCTGGAGGAGATGCTGAAAGATTTGGGGTGCATCTCCTAACCACAGCGTAGGATGGTCAGGGTGGAGTTACAGCTAGAAGCGTGACCCGTCTCCTCCTGCCCCGTCTTGCCAGGCGCCGGACCCTCTCCTTGCCTTCTCTCCCCGCATCGCTCCGGCGTACCCTAACGCCCGGATCGCGCCCCCTTCCCTTGCAGCGC
>NW_010244841.1:482-1788 GCF_000690775.1 Eurypyga helias | reverse complement strand
AGTCCGCCCGCGCGCAGCCTTCCTCTGCGGGTGGGAGACGTGGTGGTGGCATCCAGGTGGCTGTGGCCAAGCTGTCTGGGGGCTGTGGATGAGGCAGGGCCCTGCGAGCGCTGCGTCCGGCTCTGTGTAGCCTCCTTGGAGCCTTATCAGCTGTGGTCTGGCTCGGGGGTGTTCCAGGCAGAGGACCGCAGATGACAAACGCTGTACAGCCTCTGCAGAGTCATTCTGGCTGCTGGGGGGGCAGGGGAGGCCCCTTCCGGACCCTGCCCGCCGCAGGGGGAGGGGAGCCGCTTTCGCTGTCTCGAAGCCCTGGGCTGGCTTCCCAGTCCACCCTACAACACCAGGCTCAGTGTCTGCGGTCCTGGTTTGTGCCATTCTGCCCGCCATCCTGCTGTGAGGCTCCCAGCTCCGCACCCGAGCTGGCCCTGGAACGGGCCCTGTGCTGCTGTCCACACTGGGACATGGCTTCCTCCACAAAACCAGCCCGTTTCTCCGGTGTGAGCGAGAGCCAAGGCGTGCGATTCAAGTTGATGCCGATGTGATGCTTGCCTAGGCCAGCTCCGTCCCCTGGGCTCCTGTCCCTGGGTGTCCGGTCCCTCGGGTGGGTGCTGGCGGCGGCTCTGGCCGCACAATTGCCTTATAAGCCTTGGAATGCGATGGCGTCGCCTGTGCCGCTGATGCTCGGGCGGCTGGCACGGAGGCTGCGTCTCGAAGGATGGCTTTTCTCGTGGCACTGCGTGGGGACCTGACCCCGGCACGAGCCCGGCACCGCGCGCCTGTCGCAGAAGGACGCGGGTCTCCGCAGCACCCCAGCATGGAGCACGGCCCCTGAGGGTGCTGTGTGAGGCCGGAGGTTGTGCCGCTGCCCTGGGGCCTGCTGATCTCTGCCGAGCGCGCGGAGACGGCTTCAGCGAGTTTATTCTCTAAAAAATGTTTCTCTTGGCTGCGAGCCAGGGCTTAACAAAGGGTCTGGTCGGATGGAGGAGCCTCCCAGGGCAGGGGCCTGGTGAAGCAATGGCCCCGCTCTGTGTGCAGGCCAGGGCTGCCCTCAGGGCCTGCGAAACGCTGCTGTCCGGGGCAGGGCAGGCAGGAGCAGCGAGGACGTTCCCAGGGGATGTTGCCAGCTTTGAGGTCTCTCCAGCGGGGCTGGACTGTGGGGTGGGCCCCGTGTGATGGGAAGGGGTGACCCTGCGCTGCTCTGCACCCCGGAGCCATCCCCAGCCCTAAAGTTCCTGCCTGGAGCATGCTGCCATCCTTGGCTGCTGCTTGCCTTGAGCAAGGGCACTGCGGGCAGGGCAGGATGGGG
>NW_010244841.1:0-208 GCF_000690775.1 Eurypyga helias | reverse complement strand
GGGCTGGCGCCTGGGGAGCTGGGTGCTGCTCGTCACGTCCCAGCGTCTGCCAGCCGGGGAAGCGGCGAGACCCTCAGTGCTGCGGGCAGGAAGGTGCTGGGGGATGCTGCTTGCGCCCTTCTGCAGGCGCCCAACACCCCTCGGTGCTGGGTGCCCAAGCCCTGGATGGCGGCGGTGGGCACCTCGCTGGGGCACGGGAACAAAGGAC
>NW_010244840.1:0-484 GCF_000690775.1 Eurypyga helias | reverse complement strand
GAGGTTAGGTGGTAACTATATTACAGCCCTCTGTGGCAACACAGTTAATAAAACTATAAATTAGGATACTGAGCACCTTGCTCTAACTCCATCAAATGAGGACATAATTCTACAACCATCCAAACCCACGTGTAACTTCATTTCATTCACCTCAGCACCCAGAACGAACCCCATAGAGCCTCTCCCGTTACCTGAGCTACCCCTACACACGAGCATTTCGTGCGAGTCCCAAACATCAGTTGCAGAGCAGTCAAAAAGGCTGTTTTCTGATGCGAAAACTTCAGCAACCAACACTTCATGAAGCAAACATGATTAGTGCATCGATATGATTTCTTCATTTGAATAGGTCCCAAATACCAACTTTAAGGTGCACACTATGTTTTTAACTTATTTATATGTGCATAGCTGAGAGAACTTGACAACCTGAACAGGTTTTCCTAATAATTTTTTCATCTAATCTAGTATTGTGGCACTCTACAGCTAC
>NW_010244839.1:0-8220 GCF_000690775.1 Eurypyga helias | reverse complement strand
GCTGAGCTGCCCGCACTTGCCCAGGGAATCCAAGGACAGCACAGAAAGCACCTAGACATGGAGCAGCTCGTACCTGCCTGCTCATCCCCTCGGAACCTGGGGAGTTGAGAGCCAAGCCCCGGGCACCTTCCCAGGGCTTCATGGCTGAACCCAGCAAGTGTATCCGGGGTGTACGGGGAGACCGGCCGGGTTGTCCATGGCAGAGGAGGTTTCTGCTCTTGAGAGGCTCCGGTGAGCAGGGAGACTGGGATGTTTGCTGGGCTGGTGTGGCAGTCAGTCTCCCTTTAATATACATTTTATAAAGCTTTTTCCTAGATGCTGCAAATTTGTGTTTCACAGGAAGACTCGTAGATTTTCCTGTACGAGGCAAGGCTGGTCACCTCGGGGGGATGCAGCCCCTGATCTTTGTTTTGATGTGGCAAAACCCCTGACAACTGAGGGCAGGTATTTAGAGCCCTTTTATTTATTTGTTCACCTGTTTGTTTTGAGGACCTTTTCTCATTCTCCTAAACCAGCAACAGAATCTTTGAGCAACTGTAAATGCTTTTAACTTTGTGTTATCCCTTAACTTTGTGTTAATTTTGACTACAATGGAAAAATGGAAACGCACAAAAAGGACTAAATATAACTCCCAAGGTATCTATTTATAGCACTCCAACACGTTTGTTTCTCTTAGGGCACTAGACCACACCAAAGTCTATAAATAAACACATCTGAGGGATACAGAATAGACACGGGAGATGGGAGGAGGTTTCTGAGCATGGGCATGTGCCAGAGCAGGAGCGCAGGGAAGGCTGGAATTGCAGAGTGACCTGGCCTGGCTCTGACTGTGTACTGCCATGGTAGAGACCTCTCCAGTGATTTAACGAGGATTATTTAATCACCTGCCGAAATGCAGCTGTTCTGGCTGGGCTCTCACAGGCCATGTGAAACCCTCAGTATGAGGGGAAAAAGTGGCTCTAATAAAGGAGTTTGTGTTGTATTTCCGTAGCGCTTCCGAAAACTGAAAGGAATTCAGTTCCTGCTGTGCTTATGCTGCTGCTCCGCAGGGCCAAATCCTGCCCCTGTCCCCCAGACGGGCTTGGAACAGCTTCTCCCGAGAGGTTTGCGTGGTTCTGTCACATACTGGTGAACTGTGCTTTGTGTCCCACGTTGGCAGCGTCGGCCAACGAGCTGGCTGGCAGGAAATAACGAGCTCTGGTGCGGTGGTCGCACAAGTCCGGGCAGCATCAGCCGGGTGGGCGCTCGGTCTGGCCCGAGCAGCGCCACAGGGGTCGGCATTTGCACTCCAGAGGAAAAGAGGGTACCTCTAAGCTCTGAGGGGAGTGGGAAATGAAACACAGACTATCCAGAGGACAACGACTGCCATACCTGTCACCGGGGTATTTAGCCACTGGGGATATTTTGCCCACTGTTACTCTTGATAAGCTCCTCTCCTTGTTACCTGCTGTGGGCAGAATTCACTGGGTGAACCATGCCAAGAACAAAGTTCTGGCACTTGCAGTAATTTCAAAGAACAATATGTCAAACCTGGGGCATTGCCTGCATGACAACAAGCTGGACCCTTAATTGGACTTGAGTGAAATAGAATATAGACCAGTTGGAGCGAGTCCAGAGGAGGTCACAGAGATGCTCTGAGGGCTGGAGCCCCTCTGCTATGGGGACAGGCTGGGAGAGTTGGGGGTGTTCAGCCTGGAGAAGAGAAGGCTCCGGGGAGACCTTATAGCACCTTCCAGTGCCTGAAGGGGCTACAAGGAAGCTGGGGGGGACTTTTTACAAGGGCCTGTAGTGACAGGACAAGGGGTAATGGGTTTAAATTGAAAGTGGGGAGGTTTAGATTGGATATCAGGAAGAAGTTCTTCCCGGAGAGGGTGGGGAGGCACTGGGACAGGTTGCCCAGAGAAGCTGTGGATGCCCCATCCCTGGATGTCTTCAAGGCCAGGCTGGATGAGGCTTGGAGCAACCTGGTCTAGTGGAAGGTGTCCCTGCCCATGGCAGGGGGGTTGGGACTAGATGGTCTTTAAGGTCCCTTCCAACCCAAACCATTCTAAGATTCTATGATTTAATAAATTTCCTAATTTTAAAAGCTTGTTTTTAGCAGCCTCTAGAACAGTACCTAATGCTGCTGCTCCTTTTGCAATGGACTGTCTGTCTCCCTTGTTTCTTACGGCCACAGAAATGCAGTCCAAGGTAAATGAAGGGAACGTGATTGTAAGGACTTCTGAAAGATCCAGTAGTCACCAGCTAAACCGTATCATAAAAAGAACTGAGCTACGCCAACAAGTCCCTGAAAAAGCCTGGAAGCAAAATGGCTATAATTAAAACCTGAAAGCAACGACTTCATAAAGAAGTAAACGAAGAGGCGGGCTCTTTGTAAACGATGATCTAAAAAGTGTTCTGGGTTGTGAGCCCTCTTTTCAAATGTGTTCATTAAATAATATTTGAATCATTTAGCAGTTTGAACTCTACTGCACTGCTAATATCTTCAGGGGATTTTTTTTTCCCCAGTCACAAAGAAGTCTTTGTTCCCACTCTATGCTCAGGCTGTGCCTTGGACATTAGTTGGAAACCCGATAGCCTGACATTGCTAGAAGTCTGCGAGTACAATGTGAGTCGTCTGCAACCCGGATTAAATCGGGCTTTTTGTGAGATGCTGAGGGACCATGTGATCAGGGAGAAGGGATGGTTATGGATGGCAGGAGATTTTTAACCCTTTGTGCCTGTGCCAGGGGACTGAGGGGGAGGTCTGTAGCGCCAGAGTAATTCCCGTTGAAACGCAAACGATGCCTTCCCTGGAGCGGGTGAAATCCAGCCTGGTGGGAAGACCCAGGTGGAGCTGGGACCCCTGGCTGGGGGTGTTTGGGCACCTCCCCGCAGCACTGGATCCTTCCTGCTCTGCTCCCAGCCCTGCCCGGCGCTGGTGCTGTGCCAAGCGCTCCCTGCCTTTGGGGCGGCTCTTCCCCCCTTCGTGTGGGCAGGGGTGCTTTGTTTTCACACTGGGCAGATGGGGCTGTGAGCCACGGCTCGGAAACACGAGTCACTCTGTAAAATCTCGGGAAGTAATGTAATAAATGCAGGAATATCTTAATTTGCCTGGTGGTTTTGAATCCTGGGCACCACATTCTCAAATGTTCCTCTCGCCTGCAGGACGTGCCGCTTGCTCTTCAGCCGAGATGGGGAGGTCGGGACCCTTGCACTGGGAGCCCCAGGAACAAGAGCGTTGGCGGTGGAAAGGTACTGGCAGCCTTCAGCAGGCCTTAGGTGACAGTGAAAAGCGGGGGATGCTCAGGAGATGACCAGCTGGTCCATGCTGGGTGAGTTCCAGTGCAACAGTGACATCTAAAACCACATCCAACAGCCCCTGCGGCTCCCCCAGCGTGGTCCGGCTCTGCCTGGGCAGAAGGGTGCTGTCCTGCAAGTGACAGAAGGGAAGGACTTGCAAACGTAGCGTGGAAAATGCCACAGGATTTCAGGATGTAAGAAGGAAGCACTAAGGTGAACGCCAGTGAGGCTAATTCTTAGGGAAAATTAAGTCATCAGGACTTCACCAGAGAGCCTCTGTTCTCTCCTCTCACAATAGTTCAATTTATAAGATGATGAAAAATGAATTAACTTCAGTGGTTCGCTGGCATCACCCACAGCGAGCTAGACTTCCCAGATCCTCCAAGATCGTTCCTGCTCCACCAAGATTACATAAATTCCCACCTGGTTGAAGTTCAAGAAAACAACAGACCAAAGTCAATCATCCGAACTCCATCATAAAATACCAATTATCCGTATAGAGAGGTACTACTTTTTATTTATGCTTCACCAAGTTATTTTAGGAAATATAAAACTTCTACTGTTCCTGCAGCCAAACTAATTCTTTTGTGCCATATGTATGACCTAATTTCTTTTTTTCTTCCTCCCTCCCCCAGCCAAATGTGTAACCCTATGGTGTGTGTTTGAGCGATGGGAATTTGTAGGGGGAAAACAAAAAGCCCAAGAAGTTTACTGTAGTACAGTTACCACAGATGGGAAAATATGCTTTAGCATTTCTTAGTGTTTTTACTAACCGCACAGCCTCAATGTTCTATTATTTTAGCACTATCCTGATTTTTAATGGTAGAAATTAGAGAAATTTAGAAGTGTTCAAAGTGTACTCCTTAGTGCTCCATATGCTGCAGAGGTTTTCACCAAACTGACATAAATGGGACCAAATATACTTAACTGATGCGAAGAAAAAAAGCTGTTTGCAGCCATGGAGAAACATAACCAATATAGTGAAAATATCATGATCCGTACTGAGGTACCTGAAAAACCAAGCAGGAAAAATACACAGCTGAAGGTTGCAGAGATGTGAAGAAACTGAACCAGCCACCCAACCTTGCAGAAGAAACAAACGGGAAAATCCTTGAGAAGGGCTGAGTTCTGAAATCACTGCCGATCTCTGCGGGAAGTGATTGGAACGGTTTTAGTCCCTGAACTCTTATTATTCAGTTATGCATTTTTTAAAATTGGAGGCAGTCAAGTGTCTGAAGGAATTTGGTTCAAACTTTCCAGAAAACAACATTGTTGGCAAAACTAAGCATGAAATATTTACATCAGTAAGGCGAACTTTTCAGAAAGCGAATGCAAATCAGGTTTTACAGATGAAATTGCCTTTAATCTCAATTACAAAACAGTCACCTCCAGACGTTCAAGTAGGGAAGGACAAGGAGTGACAGAGGAGGTCGGATCCACAGACATCTTTACCTGCCACCTTTTGGCGCCCTCCCCTGTGCTGCCTGGCTCGGGAGGCCAGCGGAGTGATGGTCCCGGGAGCAACCCCCCTCCCAGGAGCCCACTAGACCCCCTTCGCCCGCAGCTGGTCAGGCTGCCGTGGGCACAGCCCACGCCATGCAGGGCCCAGGGATCTGCGCCCTTGCCAGAAAAGAGCATTTCCACCCCCAAAACTCCTTACCATTCTCAGGAACTAAGGCAGGTGCAGACAAGTAAACGCCATCTCCTCCGCGGGAGTACCTTCCCCCGTGGTCCTGCTCCGCGCTCGCTGCACTCTCGAGCTCATCTAACGATTTTACACGTTTGCCTTCTGAGGTGGTCCAGTCGCTGTGTTCGCTATAACTTTGAGGAGGAGGAGATGGAATAGTTTCCCTCTACTGTTCGAGGCAGAAATGTTGAAAACCTTCCCAGTAATGTCAGCCACCAGACTCAGAGACCTGTCCTTCAACATATTCAAATTCCTTTCATTGCATATCCCTGCTAGGAGCAGAAATCACTGCCAAGAAAAACCTACCTGCTTTTTTTTTTTTTTGCAAAGTAGCTGTTGGGAGCCCGTGCTCTAAAGACGGGGCTCATCACTTTTGCTGGGACGCGACGTGGAGTGGCAACCAAATGCTGGTTTGTATTGTTCCAGATGGCCGCGCTACCGAACACTGTAGAGGTTGTTTAGTAGCTAAAATTTATATACCTGAAGCCTGGCATACTGATGAAATGGCATCTTTATAGAGCTGGGGGTGTAAACGCCACGGAAGAGCAAGACATTAGTGTGCTCAACAGAAGGGTTTAAAAGGCTCCTTGCTGATGGCGAGCTGGGCTGAAGTTTTTCTAGCGTACGGGCTTGTTTTGTACAGTTTATGTGGTGGTTTCTTCGTTAGCTTCTCAGTGGTAATGAGCCCACACAGTTGATTGCTGCAGGGGGAAAAAAAAAATCATTCTGAATAGGTTTGCTGAATAATTATGAACTGAGCTGAACTCTTACATTTGCTTACTAATTGTACGGTTCATGATGTTTTATGTATGATGCATTCATGTTGTTAAAAAGGAATTTTGGGGGTTTATTTTGCTGAACAGCAACTTTTCTCAGTGCAAGTTCAACTGGCACCATGGAAAGAGCTGAATTCAAGTCTGATGAATTGATGTTGTTTGAATTATTTAAAAAAAAAAAAAAACCGTCAGCCCCACCATTTGGTTTTTCAGAGCTTGCAATATGAAACCCCAAATTGTGCTATTGTCTTGAGAGTTGAAATAAATGGATCCCCTCAACTTTGGATTTGGCAGGAGCAATTACTATTGTTAATTTAGAAAATAATGCCCTGCAGCTACAACTATTTAAATAATGCCTTTCCCTGCTTCCCCCAAGCTGACCAAAACCCAAAGACTGAAAGTAAAAATGTGTTTTGTGAAATGTACTTTTCTCTACGGTTTGAGAGAGGCTTCCTTCTGCTTGGCTGCGTGACCGGGACCCTTTGCGACCGCAGTGCTCCCGACTGTGCTGGTCACGGTCCAGCGGCCCCTTCCCGCTAGCGCACCCCAGCACCGCACCGGAAAGCCGGGAGGTGCACGGCAGGTTGGCAGCCCAGAACACGCTCCAAGTTAGAAACCTGGGTCGAGCCGCCTTCCGACGTTTAACAAATAGTGAATGTTTATAGCAGGAGCCCATAGAACACTGCAGCTAGTATAGGACCTCACCATTTCAATCAACTCACTGTTTTTACTGTCAAAATATTTAGGCTGGTATTATTTCCATATTTGTCATTGGCCAGTTACTCCCGAGCCACAGCTGGATCTGTGCAGCGCTGCCGGCGAGTTACTGTGCGGAAACCTTCAGCGCTGAAGTTTGCTCCTGGAAGTCAGTGATGCCTAGGCCGGCGGTGGAAGAGCAGGAAAGCCTTCCGGTGAAGCCGTGCGGGGAAGGAGCGAGCGGTTAGCTGCCACTTGCAGCATATGGCAGCAAACCTCGTCGCCGGCCCTGGCAGAGATGCCTCCAGCTCCTGCACAGACCAGAAAGGAGGAGAGAGGAGGATTAACGCTTGCCCAGAAGTATTTGAGATGGTCAGCCCAAAGAGGTCTCCATCGCTCTCATTGTATTCTCCCTCATGGCATCGTTCTGCTCCTCCAGAGAGACACGGCTTGCTCCAGCCTGAGGAACAAACGGATGCTGAATTTTCCAGGAAATGAAAGGTGAGTCTCCTAAATCAGTAAAAATCTGTCTTTTCTGAAGTATTTGGTCTTCTCCATGGAAGCCAATGTTACAGGAGGTATCTGTGAAAGGCACGACTCCCTGCTTTAGAAAAGAGCTGCAGTTGCACAGGCTTGAGGTCCTTTCACATCAGCAAAATAGTTCTTCACAGCAGAAATCCAGCTGCCTTACAGGAACAAGTAACTTTTTTCCACACCACTTTTGATACAACTTTCATCGTGTCCACCGTGCAGAGAGAACAGGCCATTCCCCAGGGAAATACCTGTGTACAAACACAACAACAGACTGTGATACAAAGGGTCAACTCCAAATGAAACCCGCTGTGATCGCGACAGTAAGTAATTATCTCCCAGGACAATCCCGACAGATATTGTCCAACTGGCATGTGGTATCTTAAATGGAAAGATTATTTTTATGCCATCCTAGAGCAGAGGCACCAAGAGAAAAGTGTGTTTTAGCTGAAATGAAAGCGGTGTGACTCCTCCGAGGTGGACTTGCCGGTCTGTCCCAGCAGAGCTGATCGTGTTCCTTGCCCAGATGGAAGACTTACTAGCCAGAGACCCTCAGCCCTATTAAAGCACCAGTATTGGTTTGGTTTACAATGCTCTTACTTGTTGTGTTGCACTTACTGTTTTGATTTGCACTCTTAAAATCAATCCAGCTTTTTTCCTTTTTTTTTTACATAATCCAGTTTTTAAATTGGATGCCCTTTTGGCCAGAAAAATACTGGATAATAGGTGAATGTTAGTTTACGCAGTGAATTATTACCGTTTCAAGGCAGCGGCAAGTTAAGGTGAAGAGCCGAGTGGGTGTTGCATCTGTGTGGAGGGGCGAGTGGGGGTCTCACCTCTCCGTGCAGGACCTTCCCATCCCTGCAGCTTGCCCTTGGCAGCAACACCAGGGCACAGCAGACCTGCTGCTCTGGGAAATATCTCCTTGGGAGCAGAACCCAAAGCCTGTTAATGCTGCTCCTGTGAGGTATAAACTTGAAAAAATTCCCTTATGTGACAGAGAAATCGCTCCCACACTACTATTAATAGATGAGTCTCCTCAATTAAGGCATCGTCCTCTTCCCGAGTTGAGGAAACGGTTGTGTCTACCGTGAGCTTTGTGTCCAGCGCGTGTCCGCCTCGCTCCCGGCAGAGCCCCTGCATCGGGGCCGCGGTCTCTACGCTGGGGCACGGTGCAGCAAGGGGGCTCGTGGCCTTCAGGAACCTGTTTCTCTGCTGGGACACGGTCCAGCTCCCATGACAGTCCGT
>NW_010244838.1:27193-48653 GCF_000690775.1 Eurypyga helias | reverse complement strand
CTGCCATGACTTTTCAAATATGACGTATAGAGGTTTCGCAGCCCCATATGCCAGTTCTTTCAGGTCCCGCGGATGTATTCCATCAGGTCTCATGGACTTGTGCACCTTCAGGTTCCTCAGGTGTTCAAAAAAAGAAAATAAAAATAAATCACAGGGGCCAGCACACCCAGAGTGCAAGGGATGAGCCTCGCCCTGGGAAAACCAGCTTCTTGATCATGGTGTCTCCCCTGCCAGGTAAGTATTGTCCATACCCAAAGGGAAACTAATTATTTCTTCTCTGCCCAAGCTTCCAAGGGGGCAGGATTCAGTCTCAAATAGCCTTCTGCTGCCCTGCTCCAAGACCAGAGACCCTAGCTCCTGATACATCTCCTTTGGGCACCTCTCTTCCAAGAGCTGGGCTCTTGGCTGGTGACGTGCTGAGCTCGCAAAGAGCGAGGTTTTGAAGCAGATGTTTCACTTTTGCCTGTCAGCTCTGCTCAGCATCCCACTGGGGAGCTGTGGGCAGAGGCCTGAGTCACTCTGCATCAGCATGGACACAGCTGACCTGCCTCTGCGCGCTCTCCAGCTGACTGCCAGAGTGACTGGTAGCTTCAATGACGGGCTGCCCCGGGAGACTCAGCATTGGTACCCTATCCTACAACCACTTTTCCTGCTTTCCTCCTGGGTCAGCAAGAGAGAAAGATCTGCTGGTGATGGGAGCAGCCTGTGTGCCTCCTACTGAGCCTGCCCTCTGGTTTCACCCCATCCCCCGGGGGCATTCAGCAAGACGAAGCATCTCAGCACCTGCGACCACTGAGGTCTTGCATGCCCACCTCCTTTTAGCAGCAGTGATGCCTACGCCACAACCTCAAATCCAGGCAGCTGCTCACACCTCCTTCTGGGACGCTGCATCCATTTTTTATGGGCAAGCAGACCTTACAAGCTGTTAGGAGGCCTGCCTGGACCAGCTAAACTCCAGCAAAGGCAGCACTTGGCTTCAGAGGAAGGGACTGAGATCAGGAAAGGGCTGTGGAGATACCTCTAGCTGGGTCCCGCTGCTCTTTCCCACACAAGCGTCCGCAGTGAAGCCAGCAGCCTCCAGCACAGCAGCACCCACATCCCAGCCTCACATCTCATCGGGGTTCCAAAACCAGCTACATCGCTCAAAAGCGAAGAGTGAGAAAAGCAGCAGGAGTGTGTGTGGGAGGAAAGGGGTGAAAAGGAGCAAAGGCTCCCTCCCTCTCCTCTCCAATGGATTAAAGACTCCAGAGCTGTCTGCCTGCCGGCAGGCAAGGAGCATCTATCACCAGAGACTGCAGGGCCTGCTTCAGCTGCAATAGCTGGGGCTTGCAGAGCCTCTTTTTTCTTTCGCTGACTTCCAGTCTGGAGCAATAAAAATACCCCTCTGTTCCCTGCTGCTGACTTGCAAACCACAGCCAGGCACATCAGAGAGAAGCGAGCAATTAAAGAGACAAAGTGCTGAAAAATACATAACAAAAGCCCCGCAAATGGGTACTGGGAGCCTGGAGAACAAAGGCGATGCGTGTTAATGACGAACACGATTCGGTTAATTTTTAATAGTCCATAACAGAAGCGATGGATGGGAGAAGCAAGCGGGTGTCAGGCAGGAAACTCTTCCTTTCTTCGCGGTGCCCTCCTCATCGGCGATGACAGCCTGCCCCCTCCCTTCCCACCTTCATGTCTTCTGACACAAGAAGTTTTCAAGGGATGTGGTGAAGATGGGGTTTTAAGTTTTATGATGAGCTCCCTGCACCCAGAAATGCAGCCCAAGAGCCCTGAGAAAGTCTGGCAGGGAGCAGGAGGATCTCAGCTCGTGATGCTTTCGGAAGGTTTAAGCCCAAAGACATTGCTGCTTGGACAGGGATGAAGGCGTATGAAGCTTGCTTGGGCCTCTTGCCTGGCTGCCTCGCTGCAGGAGAGGTACCGCAGCCGTGCGTGCACTGAGATACCGGAGCCAGGGACACGCATGCTGGCTCCTAGCTGGGCATGCAGATGCATATCCCTGAGTTTACATCAGGTATTTCGAGGTATGCCCCCAGTCTTTCCTCCTCCTGCCCTCTGTGGTCATGTGAAGATCAAAAACATTGTCTTGCCCAACACAGAAACATGGGCTGAAGGAGAGCGAACAGCACATCAAGGCCAAGGGGACGGGGAATGAGACATTCTGTCACTCTGTGACAGAAACGCTCTCGCCTCTGCTTGCAGCCAGCAGGAACGCCAGCCCTGACAAGTGCAAGCGGGGCAGGAGGCGTTATCACCACTTGACGTGACGTGGGGGGACTGGCAAGAGCCCGGGGTGCTGCTGCGGTGGTGGCCAGCTTTGCTGCAGACCTGCTCCTCGGGAAGCCGCTCCCCACCTCGTCCCCCGCGCCCACCCGTGCACACACGGCTCACTGCCATCAAGGTGCCCAACATGTTGGATCCCGGTGAGGGACAGCCATGCAGGCTTCCCTCTCTCCCTCAGTGCCTTGGTCACTCCTGAGACCTCCCGCTGTGCCCCTCCGTGAGCTGGCAGCCCCAGCACCCTCCTGCGCCCTGAGTGCTAGCACATCGTCCCGCATGCATGTACAGCGTTGGAGCGGCACAGCCTCCTGCTCACAACCCCTACCCAAGCCTGCACAGGCACGGCCAGAGCTTCGCCGTTGTCGGGGTGAAGCAGGCACAGGCCGCTCACGCCGCAGCTTCTGCGCCCACACGAGCGGGCAAGGCAAGAGGAGCAAGAGGAGCCAAGGTGGCGTACCCACCATGCTCTTCCCCAGCTCTCACCAGGTGCCCAAGCTGCCAGGATCGCAGGCTCCGTCAGGCAGCGTGGCCGTCCCACCTCCACAACAAGAGATGCTGGCACCGCGTGCCCCAGCTGAGGGGGCTGCAGGGAGAGGGGGGGACGTGCCCTCCCAGGAGCTGCAGCCTGGTGAGATGCTGAGGAAAGGACTGTCAAAAACTAATTTAAAAATGTAGCGCTCTGCTTGATTTCGTGTCTCAACATGTCGCTTAACAGCAATTTAGTCACACACCCCCCCGTCTTTTGCTGAGGCACTGACACTTTTTTAATAAAAATACGTAGAGGAGCTTCAGGCACTTTATTAAGCTCACAGCAAGGGTGCTGGCACCCATGTCTCTGCCCCATGCTCCCTATTAGTGTAATGAGAGCTTGCAGGAGCACAGGAGCCAGAGGAGCCCCTTCCATGGCTCCAGCCGAATGCTCACAACCTGATTTCCCAGAGCACATGCTTGGCTTCCTCTAAGAATCACATCTTCAGCCGGTGCCCAAGGGTGGGCCCTGCCTAGGTGAAAGGCGTTCAGCAAACCTGATCTGCCAGCAAGCTTATATAATTATTAGAATTTCTAATTTTTTCCCTTTTTTTTTTTTTGGTCCTTTTTCTGTGTGTATCCCCAAGCCATGTTGCGATGCAGAAGCTGCTGCTGCCATGGTTACAGTCCCACACAGCCAATACCTGGCTCTGAGCTACAGCCTCCGAAGGGTGCTGAGCCCTGGGAGCCCGTGTGCCATGCTGACCCCCTTCCTGGGGGGCAGGGCTGCCTGGCACCGTCCCCAGCCAACAGCTTCCCTGGCCACCTGTGCATCAGATCTCCATTTCCTCAAACTTTCTGGCACTGA
The DNA here is from genome assembly GCF_000690775.1 of Eurypyga helias. Classification (NCBI taxonomy): domain Eukaryota; kingdom Metazoa; phylum Chordata; class Aves; order Eurypygiformes; family Eurypygidae; genus Eurypyga; species Eurypyga helias. Next base: position 45,034 of record NW_010244838.1, on the reverse strand, counting down.
GCTCAACGCAGCCCTTTTGCACTGAGGCAGCTGGCACGAGTGGGTCTGGCTGCTGCTGGGTCTGCCCATCAGGAGACAAGCCCCAGGCCGGCATGCTATGGATGGCCGTTGGAGCACTGAACAGGCAACTTCCAGGGCTGTCCATTTTCTAGGCTGCTTTTCGCTCGTTTGCAGGTACATGTTTCTCTCCTTGTTACTCTGAGAGGAAAAGACAGTCATTGGTCAAGGAGATGTCACCGCACATCAGCTGATGGGACCTGATGGCCTTTTCTTGCCAGGGAAAAGTTAGTGCCCTTTCTCCATAGCCATCTCGTAGCACAGCCCAAGTATCCAGCTGGCTGTTTCAGGGCTCAGGCTCATACTGAGTGCAGGTAAAGTGTGCTCTGTGTCATTCCATTGATGGCCAAAGCATAGCCCGAGTTTGGCTGTTCTCTCTTGTACCAGGGACCCCAAAAGCAGAAAGACAATCTGCATAATCAAGATGGGTGAACAGTTTATGGGATCCTCCAAGCACCTCTTCCAGTGGCCCTAAATTGATCTGAGCTAGGTTCCCCAACATCCAATTGGATGACAATTATTGTGGAAACCCTGACCTGATCCCAAATCAGGAGTCTCCAGGGAAGCCCTCTTTTCCCCTCAGCTTCCCAGGCCCACATCTACCCCACAAGTTAAGTCTGCAACCAGTCTCTGGATGCTCTTTGCACTCTTGCAGCTTTTCCCTTCCCTCAGCAATCCCCACCAGTCCTGCATGCCCGACTGCACCCCACCACCCTCAAAGCTTTAGGGTGGCAGGGACATTTTCCTAGCCCAGGTTGGCACAGCTAAGGGATTACAAGCAGGGCAGGCAGACTGATGTCTCCTCATGCGTTGCCTTCCCCTGCAAGCAGCACCCCGGGGTCTGGGAGATACCTCTGCTCTGCATGCCAAAGCAGTGGGCAGCTGCCTGAGCCTTGCAGGGATGGGGAGTAACTATGGCAACTGTCTCGGGCTCCATCCCAGCTCCATGTTTGCCTCTCCTCAATACTGCTTGTGTTTATCTTCGATGCTCCTTTCGCAGCTTACTCCTTCTTTGTCCCGGCAGAAGGCAGAAAGCATGGTCTTGCAGCAATCCCCGCAGACAACGTTAACCACAGACTAGCTGATCTCCGCAGGTAAGGCATTACCTTGCTCAATGCCTTCCCTGCTCACCACTTGAGAGCCCCCACGGGATCACAGAAGGGCCGGTTAAAGCACAAAACCAGCGGCTGTGGCCCGGCAGGAGCCTGGAGGTGCCAAGGGGCAGCGGCAAGCACCACCCGAGAGGCACGCCGCATGGGCTGGTGGGGTGGCACACCCGCAGCCAGCCTGTGGACACGCACCAGCCCGGGTTGCTTCCAGAAGGATCAAATAAAGCAATAGAGGTGCTACCCTTAATCCCTGCATAACTTCATCCCCCAGCTGCAGAACAGGGTGACTGCGCTTCCTCCTGCACCTTCCGTCAGGTCCCTCAGAGCCTTCTGGGCACGGCCGCCGCTCCATGCTGCAGCGCCTGGCACCAAAATTTATGCTCCAATCTCAGCTGTGACTGTTCAGGTAAAAATTTTCAAAAGCATGACTCAGGCGTTGAAATCGGATTTGAGAGGCAATTCTGAGAATGGATCTTGGGCTCTTGACACTTCTAAAATGTTCCCCACAATAATTTAAAAATGTCTAAACTACCAATTAGTGCCTGATTAACAATGGTAAATAGGAGCCCTGTGTTCTGCTATCTCTCTTGCTGTTTCAGCTATTAATGACAACTACACCACCGGCTGCCAGGGGAAACATTTAATATGGGAAACCATGATTTTTTTTTTTTATCCTTTTGTGTTTCAAAAATAAGATGATGACATTTCTTTTCCTTTCTTTCTTCCTCTCTCTTTTTTCCCCCCCCTATGCTTTGTCATGCCAAGCAGCACGTCTGACACCAGCTGAAAACATCTGGAACGGTTCTGATAGGAGCAGAGCCAGCTGCCTTTTCATATTTCTCTGGGACTGGGAGATATACATCAGATGTGAGTGTCTCTCCTCACTAATAATATGTTATCTGAATAAATAACTGGTGGTGGCTCAGACCTGGCTGAAGTGTTTGCTCTCTGCCTGCTTTTGCAGGATTTGATTTACAATGTCTTCTCCTGCTTCACACTGATTCTTATTTTACTTTAGAGTTTGGTTTTTTTTTATTCAATCATTTCTTTTCTTCTCCTCCTTTCCCTCCCCTCCCCTCCTTAGGCATTCAATCACAGCTGCCTGCGAGTGGGGGTTGCAACCCAGCTTTTCACCTGCTTGCACTGCAAGCAGAGGAAACTTGAGAAGCAACAGTGGCCATATTCTCTAACCAGTTCCTGCCCAGATCCCTCCTGAGGATCAGGGATTGCCTGGGAGGCATGGTGTGGACTCGAGCCCGCCAGTGCAGCGGGATGCAGAGCGAGATCTGACAGTGCCTGGGGCCACAGAGGTGACAGGGAGAGGTGGTGTGGCTACCCACACTAGGGGAGCCAGTGCTGCAGTCCCTGTGGGACTTGCTTTCCTCTGCCACCCACATCAAGGGTGCCTCTGCCCATGATGGGAACCCTCTCTGGTGCCACAGGGGACCCCAGATACCCAGTGCCAGCCTCCAGAGGAGGCACCGTCCTGCACCAGGAGCACTGCTCCCACTCAGCAGAGCTCACGGAGCTACCTGGCACGCAGATAGCAGGAGGCTGAGCCGCACAAGCACACCGAAGTCCCAAAGGTGTTCCCACGTGTCTCTGGGCCACCCAGGTCTCCCAGCCCAGCTCCCTTCCCTCTCTCAACAGAGCCACTCGGTCACCTCTGTGTGGATGTCCCTGCCATACTCAGATCACCCCTTCATCCTGCCACGAAAGCCAATGCTGTTGCCTCCAGCTGTCAGAAGCAGAGGGCTATGATGAATCCCTCCCCTCAAGGCGGCCGGGGGCTCTGCAGAGCTACAGAGGCACCTGACTCCATCGGGCCATCCCTGGCTGGGCATCGGTGGGAAGAGCACACCTTGGGATGCCAAGGGCATTGCTGGCAGCAGGAGTGGTTTCGCAAAGAGGAAAGCGAGTTATGTGACAGTGATGAAATGTGAAACCAGCTGCTTCTAAGGCCTTTCATCCATCATCCTCGCCAGCTTGTGGCAGTGACAACAAGAGGGAGGGTGGGACAGAGGGAGAACTGAGAAAGAAGCATGGCAAAGGGAGTTGGCTCTGAAGGCTTGGCATAGATTAAAAATAAACAGCTCCCCCCACTCACCTCTGCGCCTTACCATCCACTGCTGCTTGTACAAATAACCCGCCTGCAAGGGGCCCTTCCAGCGTCAGGGCTCTGCACGGGTCAGTGGCAGCGGGGAATCGGGTCTAGCAGGCTGCCCACCACATCACCTCACTGGCCTCCTCCCCTCCTAAGGCAACGCCTTCCCTCGCATGGCTAGTGTGCCGCTTGGGAAGAGCAGCTTGTTCCTGCTGCACTGTCCGTGCCTTGCTGCCAGGGCCACCACTTTTTCTGACTGTGATTAGGAAATGTGGGTATAATCAGGTTCTGCTTTTTCCTACAGAAGAGAAAGCATCTCTCCCAGTCACTCTCAGCTTCTGCCAGCTGCTTGGAAGTGGGACTCCGTTGTGGAAGAAATAGCCTTCTCCTGAGGATCAGCGCACCAAGGACATCCCGGCTATGCTGTGTAGAGGAAACCACCATGGGAAGCACCATGCAGCAGGCAAGGGCGTTGGGATAATGATGTCCATGGGTGATGGGCTCAGATCCTATTTGGTGCCCCTTAAAAAGCTTTTGCTGGAATAACTGGAGACGTGAGTGTGGAAGTGACGGTATCACCTGCCAAAAGACAGCAAAAAGCGAGCCAAGGGCTTCGAATGGAAAGCAACAGCAGAGTTGCAACCGTTTGTTTGCATTATTTTGGGCTGAGATGTTTGTAAATACAGCCTGTTCTAAATTGCTCTCTCTCTTTTTTTTCAGGCGGCGTGTGATAAAAGCGTTAATTTTACGTTCAGCTCTGGGAGGCGAGAAGGGGCTGAGAGGAAGAGCAGCTGAGAGAAGGGACTCTTTCTGCTTGCCTGGAACCTGGTTTAGCAAGCGCCCGGATCCCTGCGAACAGGGGAGGGTGTTTACAAGTGACTAATCACCACCCTGCCCTCCCCAGAGCCTTCCCCGCCGACACGGATGCTAACAAACTCAGCCTCCAGGGAAAGGGGTTACCCTCCCCACACTCCACTCGCAGGAGATGGAGCCGAGAGACAGATGGAGGAAATTAACTTTCCCAAGGACACGCGATCCGTCTGCAGCACAGCATGCGAAATCTCGCTCTGCCCCAGCCCATCTCCCTCTGCCTGCCGAGCGGGGCCCACCTTCACCCCATCACAGGCTCGAGACGCCGCACCCACGCCAACCAGGGGCAGGCTTCAAATTTAAGGTGCAGGACACGCAGTGCAGGTACCAGGGAGTTTGAGCTGAAGTCAAGCCCTGAGCTATCATGATGGCATGGACGTACCCAATGTACTTGCCTCTGCTGGGCATGTTGCCACTGTTGGGTGAAGCTCCAAATCCACAGCACCCCATTTCTCCATATTGTCGTAGCCACCTAGCACTGCAGATTAAAAACCAATGCTTAGCATCCACACTTAAAGCAGCCAAGCACGGCTATGTGGAGCCAATCTGGGCCTCTACGTGAACACCATGGGACCCTAGGAGCTCCGGCCGGAGGCGGCACACCCCATAATCCCTCCTGAACAACACAGGCCCACATGAGGCCTTTCCAACCCTTGCTGCTCTTGCTTTCATTGCAGTGCCCCTTTCCATGCCAGGCAGCAAGGCAGGGACCTTGGTAAGTGCCGCGTGCCCGACAGCTGACAGCATATCTAAAGCCCCCCAGTCATATTTGGAAGCAAAGGGAGAAAGACCCTTGAGGAGGAGAAGGCTGAAATGAGGCAGACAACCCTGCGACACCATTTTTTGGAAGACCTTCTCCAGGGAAGCAGTGTCTCAGGGATGAGCCAATTAGTGGCAAGGACAGCAGTGCAGATGGAGCAGCTGAAAATTGGTGTGGCAGGAGCAGGAGTACGTGTTAGGGATGGTCCTGCGCAGGAGAAGGAGTCAATTTTCAGGGTCACTGTTTCTTTCCGAAAGATACAGTTTTGGGTTGACCAAGCCACGTCTTGGATCACTGCAAAAATCAGTGAATTATTTCAACCGAGGAGAAGAAAACTGAGAAGTTCAAAGGCTCCATTTCAACATTTTCTGAATTACGCGTTTCAGGTTTTCTTGTTGAAATAACCATTTATTTTTTACAGACTTCTAATAGCCCATTACAACTTTTTTTTTTTTTCAGATCCCTAAGCAGAACGTTTGCTTTCAAATTGAGTCATTTACTCCACTTTTTTTTTTTCATTTCACCAGGAAACTGAAAAATAATGAATTTCACAATGACCCCCAGTTGCGGGGAGTTGGATAATGCTGCCGTTCCTGCAGCAGACGGAAGCAGTGCTTACTGGCACAGCTATAGTGAAATGTCACCTGCCTCAAAAACCTCAACTGACCAGCTAAGAGCAAGAGACTGCACAGCTTCCTGGGAATGCAAGTGGCACACACTTCCAGGAAACACAGAATCCCAGGCTGCTCATCGTCTTAGCTAATAGCCTGACAGAAGACAGTGAGTAGGGGTTTTGTTAGCCGTTTTGCAATGGGTTGAGCTTTGCAGTGAGGAACGTTCCAGTCCCTCCATAAGAATATCTCTGCAGGATCCCGCAGGATCACAGGATCCCGTCCCTGACGGTGGCCACAGCAGAACAGGGCAGACATATACAAAACTTGCTCTTAATCCCTTTCCTCTCCACTGATTTTCAACACAGGGACTTTCTGAAACAGGCCATTTCCTTGTGCTTAGTAACTACGCGGGGGTTTTCTTCTTTCAGACTTAATGGAAAGTTTAGCATAACATCCTGCAGCAAAAAGTGAGGCAGAGTAACTACCTCTTTTGGGAAGTGGGAAGAGATGCCTCTTTCTACTTCTTTCAAGCCCATGACTGATTTGACACTCCTCACTCTGCAATTGGAGGCTAGAGGGAACAAGCCAAAATTTGGTGGCGCTGCCGTTCCTTCAGGGATTTGGGGGAACTCTGTGACCTTATTCCCAGACATGCAAAGCTCCTTCTAGGATACCTGGCTGGGGCAAGGGAGGTCTTACCTGCAACAGAGCAAGGTGGAGTCTGCATTCAGGAGACCAAAATTTAGGCAGGGAAGCCTGCCAGCAATTCTAGGCACTAGGAAGGAAGAAATGTCCCCCTCAACCATATTGTGTTCTGTGTGAGGGCGGCAGGAGGCACGAGGCAGATCTGTCACATAGCTTGAGGAGCAAGCTCTGTCTGGAGATCAAGAGAAGGACTGTTACGCGAAGGGCTGGTTATGAATTGTCTCCTCCAATAAGCAGCAGAGTCAAGACAGCTGTAATCAGGGAAGGATTCAGGGTGGAGAGTTCTGGAAGTCACCCAGTCCAGCCTCCTGTGAGTATCTCCAGGATGGACACCCCACCGACTCTCCAGGCACCTGTTCCAGTGCTTGATCACTCTCATGGGGACAATTTTTTTTCCCTTTATGCCTGATCAGGATTTCCCTTGGAGCTATTTGTGCCCCTCATCCTTTGCTGGGCACCTGTGAGAACAATTTGGCTCCATCCTATTTGCAATGGCTCTTTTGACAGCTGAAGACAGCAAACAGCTCCCTGTTTCTCCAGGGTCTTCTCGCATGCCGGGTGCTCCAGCCTCTAAACATCTGAGTGTCCTTCCTCTTACCTCATTCCAGTTGGTTGCTATCTCTTCCCAAAGAGCCCCAAACTGGAGCTGGTACTCCAGATGCAGTCACACAAGTGCCAAGCGGAGGGGACTGCTGACTGCAGACCGTGCACTTTCCTTGGAGCTCACAAGTACTCCTACATGACCTTTCCATCATGATTATTGCAGGTATCGGTGCAGGATACTCCGCCTGCCGCCCTGCCTGCCCATCTTCTGAGCTCAGTACCAGCCAGTTCTAGTCCAGAACCCGCGCAGCCGAGTTATAAAGTTGTGACACTTCAGTTCCTAAAGCATGCTGAGGAGACCTGGGCAGGACAGCTGCAGCTCTGCGACGGGCTAGCAGGGGTTAACGCTGAGGGGAGAGCTCACTCAGGTGTAGCCAAGAGGGAAGAATCGGAAGTCGATGCTCACATCCACCCACAAGAGACTCTGCAGACACCCCTGTCCTGTGGATGTGCAGTGGGATAGATTTTTATCCCACCTTACATGGGGCCTCTCACCCACACAGTTGCGGAGATCAGAATATAATGCAAGAGTGGAGTTTCTGACAGGGAAAGTGGGTGTTTTAATGAATCACTTGAGATGCAGAGCCATGAATGTCCAGACATTCTTGGAGATGTATTAATAAATAACAATGAAGATAACAATTTAAACATTGCGAGCAGGAAATGCATTATTGAACATGCATAACACAGTACAAACTTAGAGCCCTTTCAAAGCCTTCAAAAAACAGCCAGGCAAAATTCAAACGAACAGGAGCAGACAGGCACATTTGTGCTTTAAAGGCTGTTTGTGGTTTCCAGAAAATGAACGCAGCTTCATGTATTTGTGCACCTGCCTGGTCTCTCCACCCCTCTGCAAGACCCTGCTTGCCCCCCAGACGGGCAGAGAAGCAGGACATGGATGCACGCATCAAGTTTTATGCGTCTGCAACTCGTGCATCTGCCCAGCCCACCCATTGGCCAGAAAGAAGGGGTGTCAGGGACGAGGAGGAGCACAGGTACTCATTGGGAGCTGCCTCTGGGTCCAGTCTCTTTTTGGACCCATATAAACTTTGGCAGCTTAACGTCCTCTGGCGAGAAGTTCTTCAGCTTCCAAATCCCACACATCTTCACTGCATTGGCTCCACTTAGAGAAAAACAGATATTTTCACATTCCTTCCGATTCTGTAGGATTTCTGGGCCTCTGATGGATTATAAAGGCCAGAGGGTTCTCATTCTTGAGGTGTTTTCAAAGGGAAGGGAGAGTTAATACCAAAAATTCAGATGGGTAGGAAGGTTACTAATCGCATGCTGACTTTGAAGAATGTCACTTGGATTGCACAGCCTCCCAGGACAGGGAGGGAACCAGTGGATGGTGTTCAAAAGAGCCACAGCCAAAGCAGAGAGCTCTGCTGCCCCTACAACCAGTGCAGGATTAGAAGGAGAATTCAAGGTTTGCAAAAAGTGCCAAGGGAGCTGTATTACTCATGCAACAGCAATGCCAAATTAGAGCATGATCCTTAGCTTAAGGTCTCAGTTTTAACGGCCAAAGATCAGTGCAAAGTGCAGAGCGAGATAATTAAAATTTTGCAGTAAGACAAAGGGTGGGGAATTCCTGAAAATGGCTTACGATCTCTCACTTTTTCTTTTTTTTTTAATGACTCTAAAACATGACCTGAGTGATTTAACTCAACACCTGCCATCAGCCAAAAGCTAAAAACCTTAATGAAACTGAGCCAGGCACACAATCCCTGTAGGTTTTCTTGTTTGTATCTGCTACTACTGAAAAGCCACTTTTCCTTCCAGCCTTCTACTTTTAAACCCCTTATGCTGCTCCCTCCCTAGATGAGGTGGAGGAGAGAGGGGACGGTGTTGCCTAGAGGAAGGAGGAGCAATGGATGCTGAAATCTGGGGGTAAGGTACAAGCCAAGTGAGCTCACGCACTGGCCAAGGAGGAGGAGGTGAGGTGGGCAGGACCACGGCAGCGGTTAACCACCCTCAGCGCAGAAATCGTCGTGACAGCCTCAGGATGGATAAACACCTCTGATGCTACAGCTTCCTGTCAGCTCAGCCCTGGACCAACTTATATCTCCTAGGGGTGGGTCTCCAAGAGTGGGTTGGCTGGATGGGCAAGGTTTTAGGATCGGTTTCTAAAAGGTCACTGTCCCATTTAATAATGGCTGGGCGCAGTAGCCCAGGGCAGTATGTGAGCGCTAGTTCTCCAGCAAAGGCACAGTGTGCATAAGAGAGAGTAGCTGCCTTCCTCACAAATGCTGCCTGAGCTCTCAGTGTTAACCTTCCAGCTTCCAGAACCCATCCAGTGGTTTCCTGGAGCACTGCCTGTGGCCTAGCTGTATGTGTTCTCCTTCCTTAGCTCAGATAAACCCTCGTACTCCAGTGGCTTGGAGAATTTTGGAGCTAGATAGGCTTCCAATCATTTCTCTTCCCAGTGGGCAGCATGACCAGACTTCCAAAATTCAGGGACACAAGGTGAAATACGAGGAGTACATCATCCCCCTGAGCTGCACTTCTAGCTGAGAGGAGCCCACACTGTGATCCGAACTTTCCCCAGACCCCATTGTCCGGGCAAGGGTCTGCAACACCCCGCTGCATGCCTGAGAGCTCACAGCTGAAAACACTGCTGGGGACACACCAGGCGTGAAACAACTCAAGCCCCAGCAGACCTCAGGTGCTGCGATGCCATGAGAAGCTCAGTTTCAAAGCAGTGTGTCTAATTTACTCCTGAAACTGATTCTTTTGAAATAATTTCTCCTTTGCTGGAAGATTCAGAGCTGCCTGTTTTCAAATGCCATTTTGTACTCAAACCAGCCTGGAGATTCCCCCGGAGTGCTCATCAGAGCTGTTTGGTCACACCAAGCCCTCCCCTGAGGGGTGGGCAGCTTCCCACCAAGGCTGCCCTGGTATTTGAAGCCTAGCCCTACCCTAGCCTGGCTTTCCACCGAATAGCTGAAGAAGTTTTTATGTAAACTTGGTTTCTATTGCCGACAGCCCTGCTGTCTGGGTTGACAGAGAATATTCCTCAAGTGCTTACTGAAGCAGCAATCTCCGACATGCTCCCAAGACCTTATCTTTGCCAATTCTTTCTAGATGGGGCTTGATTTTCCTCTCTCTTACACCTGCTTCACAGCAGGGTAACTCTGCTAGAAAGACTCCTCATTTACACCTGCGGAAGAGAGAGAAGAATCAAGGCCATCTCCTGCAGGAAGAACGCACATAAAACACCGGTTGCACGATGCGCTATAAAAAGACAGTCCCCCGACTGCTTCCACCATCTCAGCACAGAAAAACCTCTCTCCAATGCTGTTTTTAATAAAAACCTTACAAAGAGGAAACTGCCTTCCCGAGCCATCCCGCACAGACTCAGGAGAACCGTTGGGTTGGAGCGTGACAGTATAAACTGGTTTATTGCCAGAACAAGCAACAGATGCCAGCAGTGTGACACGGAGTGAGTATTTGGCAGTTTGTTCAAACACTCTGACAGCAGCAGGCATTTTAGACTCCGACAGATAAGAAATTGGCCAGCAAAATGCATTGATGGAGTACATGGGCTGCAGAGTCTGCCCTGCCGTCTCCCTGAAATAATGCAGGACTGAGTCCAGAGGGAGCGCACGGCTTTTGCGTGGCAGCGAGACCGCTGGATCCCGTCCAGCCAATAACTTAGCATCTGCAAGAAGCCATTGTTTAGAAAGATGGCACATGCTGTATGCTTGTCTGGGGGGTTTCAGAGCTAGAAAATGGTTCATCACCATATTTCACAGGTGCAGAGCACCTTCTGGGCCTTTTCTAGTATAGGCGAGTGATGCCTTGATACTATGACAATTGCCACTACAGGAACGCTACTCAGAGAGGGAGATGCTACTATCAACCAGTGTAATGGAGCATTCCTCTGCTAGAGACGGAAGGATGGATTGCTGTAACTGCAGAAAAAGGAAGGCTGGAGTGAAAGATACAGACATACACACATAAGAGGCATTCCACCATCTATCTTCCTCCTGTTTGCCATGCTGGCTGGCCAGCATCACCTTGATAGCATCTGTCCCCTTCTCACAGCCACGTGCCTACCAACAGGGCCAGGAGATGGAGCACAGCTGGTTCATTAGGTACTTCTGGCTTGAACCCATGCTTCCATGTGAGCCTTACAGGGTTTGTAGTTCAGGCTTTAGGTTCTCCTTGAGAAGCTGAGGCCCCTCTTCCTGGGCTTGCCTCTATCTCCTGAAGTGCAATGAGGAAAGCCCCCATGGGTTACAGGGTCTCATGGGAGGCACGAGCTTTGGTGTACATCTAGCTGGGTAGCTGGATCATCTGGAGGAGAAGGACAGCAGGTTCTTAAACCACAGCTCACAGGAGCAATGAAGCTGGGTGGAAAATGTGGTGTCCTACTGAACAGAATTGTATGGTATGTCCAGATTAAAAGTGGCATAGTAGTTCAAAAGCTTCTCTGCTTCCTTCAGATCGCCCCTGCTTCTACATTTCACCTCCACCTGAGGATGTGAGCATCCACTGAAGTGTCAGAAGTCCCTGAAGATAGTGGATCCTGGGTTTGCTTGATGCCGTGCTCTGCCACTGCTGGCAGAGGCTCTGTAGCACATCAGGACAACAGTTCCAAGAGAAACCAGCCCCTTCCTGTGGTTGGGAACAGCATCTGAAGCAAAACCACCCTGAATCCAAGCCTGCAACCCTCCCTTTGGTACCAGACCATCACTTTCCAAGTCTCTGTGCCTTTCCTAGAAAAACCTGCCAGCAGCTCTCTGCAGCAAAGCTGCTCGCAAGATCCCTTCCCCCTTCACATCAGCTGCAAACAGTTTCTGTTCATTGTGGGGGCTTTCTTTTTCCCCAGCACTGCAAGATGCAGGGCTGGAGCACCCAGGACAGCCCTGCCCAGCAGTATGGAGCCGCTGCCCCGTCTCTATCTGTGGCCACACATGAGAAACCTTCGTCCCCTCGGCAAGCAGGTTCCCCATCCCTTTCCCAGGCTTTGCCGGAGGGCGAGTGGCATTGCCTGACACAACAGTGATGACAGCCAATTACCGGCTTTAAAAATTACCCCCCGAGTGAGTGGGCTGCCCAGCTGCTGTCAGGCTGATTTCAGGTTAGGCTGGAAATTGTCAGCCGGCTGACGCAGCCCCTGGTTATTCTCCACTGCCTGGGAGGGGTGTGCCAGCGCTCTCCACGCCACCCTCCCCTTGACTTTTATCCCCAACCCCAGTGTTCTGGAGGAGGTTTCGGAGGGGATCAGAGGGGAAATGCAGAACTCCTTGCCAGCCACACTAAGGAGGGCAATTGGGAAGGGAGAAAACCCTCCCTTCTGCCTTCAGCTGGGGCTGAGCCTGAAAGCAGGAGAGCCAAGGGCCGTCAGGATGGAGCTGCTGCTGCTGGAAGGGGGCACAGGCAGAAACGTCACAGTGGGCTGTAGCCATGGACAAGCAGAGGGAAGGGGGATCAATCAGCACGGGCAAGGCTGCAGCAGCTGCACAGCCAGACCCCCCCCCAGCAGCCAGACCCAAGGACCCGGGGACAGGGACACAAAGTCCAGCACCAGCCCTAAAATGCAGACGGCAGTGGTGCCATCAAACACCATGTGAGAGGGAGCAGTGGGAGTGCTTCACCGGGCATGAGAGACAACATGGGAAGGGGCTGTGAACAAATGATCCTTGTGGATATGGGTTTCCCTGGGAAGGAGGCCTGGGGTGTCATGGGGGGAGCCAGGGCACCAAAGAAGTTTGGGATGGAGATGCTGAGGGGCAGAGCCACGAGCAGGGTACACGCCCCATGACACGGAGAGGAGCACCAAGCCCATTAACCCCCAGGGCTTAGGGTCCAGCAGCAGCTGTGGAGGAGCCTGGGCAAGGACAGGGCATCCCTGCCAGCATCACCCACCTCTGGCTGGTGCCAGCATCCCCTCCACCCCGACTGTCCCCAGCCCCAGCAGCAGCCACATGTCACATGTGCCGTGCGGGTGTTTCCATTTCAGACACCATGATTCAACTTTTCTCTCCAGATAAAGTTATTAAGGCAAATTTGATCAAAATGACACATGGATTACAGTGTGTGTTGCAGACTCTAATTCTGTTTACTGTTCTGGGGGAACGGGCAATTATTACAAAAGCCGGGACAGAGTGTTTTTAATAACATTTCTTGTTAAGATTTAATTACAGGAAATTGTATTTTCTTAATCACTGAAAACTCAACTGCCTGGGAAATTTTTTTATATAATTTCGTTTGCAGTTTATTAAATCCTTAGGTTATTCCTTTTCTGAGGCTTTGTTTTAGTCACTCGCTAAGTGCTTCTTAACATGTGTAGGAGCAGATTGCTCCGAAGCACAAGGAAACTAAAGGGAGCAGACTCTGGGAGGCAGGGCTGGCCTTTGACTAAGCATATTTCTGAGCAGGATTTAGAGGTCCTAAAATATTCTTAAAAAAAAAAAAAAAAATTTATTACTTTTTCCCCCAAGACCTGCGTCTTGCAGCCTGACTGATGCTGGCGCCCGTGCATGCCAGGGCAGCTCCCCGGCCTTCTTCCCTCCCCACTGCACCCCTCAGAAGCCAGGGTGACCTGGGGAGCTATCCAAAACAAGGGACAACTTTTGAAAGGTGTCGGGCAGGGGGACGAATGACCAGAGAGAGTGAACGGAGGCCCTGAAATACATGACAGCGAAGAGGAAGGAAGGGGAAGAATGACCTGTTGTCCCAAGCATCAGCATTACCCTATCTGGGCTGTCAGCCCTCAGACCAGTTAGGGAGCAGGGCTGGGTCACCACTCCCTGTCCCTGAGGGGTGAAGGGGCACACCAGACCCCCACTCCCGAAGAGGGGTGCCAGATCTTGGCACCAACACTGTCTGGAGGATAGCCAGGTCAAAGCATCGGGCTTGGCAGGGCTGCTGAGCACCCACTGCTCCTCTGGATACCGGCACAGGGAGGTGCTGGCAAGGAGAGACAATGACCCTCTTGAAAACCCACCGACCTGAAAACCGTGGCAATGCATGGGGCCAAGATTTCTCTCCCAGCTGCTACAGTAGCCGTGTCACTGTTTCAGTGCCGCAGCTCTTGGTAGGAAGGGGAACTGCTGATCCAAAAGGAGCCAACCAGCCACTTCAGACAGGGCAGCAGATCTCCCAGCCAAGGGCTTCCCATCACCAGGCTCCCGGCACCTCGGGCTCTGCTCCCAGCCCCTAGCAGGGGCGCGGAGGGGAGCAAGGCAGCTGAAAGCAGTGAAAGGGGTGACTGTGCTGCTCCAAGGCCAGGCTAGCTCCTGCTGGCGTGCAAAGCAGCCTCCCTTTGTGTGCAGGGCAAACGCTGAAAGCCCTGGGGGAGATGACCTGCTGCCACTGCCACTCAGTGAACAGGGCATGGGTGCTTTCCATCCACCCACAGCCCTTCAGAAAGTGGTTCAGTCCCATCGGCCGAGCACCTTATTGCTGCCCTGATGCACATGCAAAGGCAAATGGGCTTTTCTCTGCCTCATCCCCAGTCTGGGGAGAGGTACTGAAGCCCCAGAAGTGGCATAGCCAGGTGCCAGCCTGGCAGGGAGCCCACGAGGGCATGGGGGGCTGAGATACAAGGAGTTCAGCGAGGGTGAGGTGTCACCCAGCCCTGTTCCATGCTCTGCCTGCAGAGCAAGGAGCTCCTGAGCAACTTGTGCCCTGATTCTGGCCTGGCATTTCATGAGAGCAGATGCCTCTTGTGGAGCCTCCCTCTCCTTGCTAAAGATGAAGCTGTAGGGTGACATCTGAGTCCAGATAACTTGCAAATCCTGAAAGTGATGTGCAATCCACAGCCTGCATCTAAATGTTGCCTAGGCCTGTGCCAAGACTTGCCAGGGTCTAGGCTGGACCAGGGCAGCTTTCAGTGCATTTGCCAAACTAGAGATATTTGCTCTCTCTTCTCATACCAGAACTAGGTAGGGAGGTATCATATGAATGTAGGAAGTGGATGGTCTAAAGCAAACAAAAAACGGTGGTTCTTCATGCAATGCTTTATTAAGCTGTGGGAGTCCTTGCCACAGGGTGTTGGGGATGCTCAACAGCAACGTGGATTCAAAAGACGGTGGACCAAAGTCAAGGAAAACAAACCTGTTGCTTAGCCAAGCAGCTCTGGTCAGAGAGACCCTGAGCTGCAGATTGCTGGGAGCTCAGAGAGTATTTTGGGGAAGATGCACTGCATACTTGTTCTCTTCCCGCAGTCTTCCCAAGCGTGCACCGCCAGCCGCTGAGATGCTGAGCTGGGCAGGCATTTGGCTGCATCCCGTACACCTGCACGGGATGTGAACCCATACACCCGCAGGGCATGAACGCCCGCTTGTGCCTCCTCCACAACAGCTGCCATTCGAGGGCACACCGTCAGCTCTGCTCTGCCGGTTGCTCCTGCGCTTCGGTCTCTGCGTGAGCCAGGCATCCTCACAAGCCT
This sequence comes from Eurypyga helias, assembly GCF_000690775.1. Taxonomy (NCBI): domain Eukaryota; kingdom Metazoa; phylum Chordata; class Aves; order Eurypygiformes; family Eurypygidae; genus Eurypyga; species Eurypyga helias. The sequence continues at coordinate 29,811 of NW_010244838.1, read as the reverse complement.
GGGGCAGGCAGGACAAACAAAATTCCCTCAGCTCCGGGATTCGAGTTGAGGCAGAAGTGGGAAGTTCATCAAACTAGCCAGGTGCTCCTGTTGGGCAGCCCAGTCTGACAGCCTGTGGTCCCCACTGTTCTATTTAGGACATCCATAACTTACATGTTGACAGGGAGCAGAGGACTGAGACAACTGCACAGAGGGAGGGCAGAGGGGTCAGTTTCTTCTATACCCTGCTTGCTGCAGGTGAGGCCTTGCATCTATCTGCACTCCTGTCAACATATTGGTACTCCCCCCGTCAGTCAGGCTTGGCTGCTTTGACACGTAGAGGGTAAGGGTGAGGAGGGCTAGCCCTTCTTTCCCAACCTTTGCCAGATACTCCCCTTAGTGCTAAGACCTTTGGCTACCATCATTTTAGGGCAGGGCCATAGTTTTATAACTGCATCCCCATTGCACTTGCTTCTGATTATTCCAAGCACCATCAGCCTCTGTTCAGGGCTCAGAACTCTGTCCCTGCTCCAGGACAGTGACAGTCAGTGACTTGCCAGCTTCTCCAAACACCGTACCCTTCATGTCAGGAAATAAGCATTCAAGAGAAACAACACCCACAAACCTGCCAAACCCTCGTGGCAAGGCTATCATGTAGTCTAGATCAGCCCCAGCAGATCCTGCTCAGGTCTGACATGAATACATCAGTCCTCAGCTCCAGATCTGGCTGTTTCTTTAAACCCATCACCATCTTCCTTTGTCTGGTTTCTTAAACCAGAGTAAGTAATTTCTCCCATGAGAAATTTCTCCTGTGTTTGCAGATTATAGACTTGTATTAATTAAACAAGGTGGGCTTATCTGGGTGGGGAATAGAGAAAGATGGAGGCAGAGCCCCACTATCTCTATTGCCCTGTGCATTGCTTGCTGCAGGTGGTAGGAGGGGAGAACTGCTGTGCAGCAGCCTAACTCCTGCCCCGGCTACAGCTTGCTGCCCCACTCCCTTCCCTCTCCCCGTGCCACTCTGTCCATCCCAATGATTCATGGCACTGAGAGCACTGATGCAAGAGCCTCCCCGGTCGCTCTGTGTGAGCCTGGCACAGATCACATCTCAGGGTAATCATCTTTGAAGGTTCCTTACTTCTAAGGTCTTGCATCTGTCACAAAAGCGTATTTCCCATCTGCTGGGATTTACTCCGGGTCCCCAGGACCCAGCTGATTCCTGCCTACCTGCCCTCAATCAAGAGCAGTCACATCAATCTCTAACCTGGCTTCAGCTAACACCCTCAGGGCAGGCCCTGTCGTGGAGAAGTGCGTGGGCTTGCACGCCATCAGGCTCAGCGGGTAACTCTGTGGATTCCTTTGCAGGGCTGCGGCAGCCTGAGGTTATACAGGGTACCCCCTCTGCTCCCAGACCTTGTGCTTCGGAGCTGGTGGGCTCCTGTCTCCCAAGAGGGTGGGTAAGCGCAATGCTGAGGGAGGCCAGGCTCAGACTTGTGGGATGCTCTGGGACAGGCCAGGGAGTGCAATGCCTGCAAACTGTTCGATTCCCCAAGACAGAAGGATGATGTTAGGGACAGCCATGTTTTCAGACCTGTGTGGGGCCAGTGCTGAGGAACCCAGCGGCACAGGCAGTACGACATGGACACGCTGCCCAACACAGGGTCGGCAATGGTTTCAACAAACGCTCAGCTCCAGAGGGTTTATCCATAGTGACCTTTTGGCACCCATCCCAATCCATCCTAGCTAGCTGGTTCCTCAAGGCTCCCTGTTAGACAGCAGACATCAGCCTCCACACCTCTATCTTCACTTTCTGGAGCCCAGGGAGGAAAGAGAAGCCCCTCTGAAAATGTATCTCCCTCCAGATGCTCTGGACTTGTGGGCTTCCCTCTGTGAAAAGCCTTGCTGGAAGACTGTAGGCGTGCAGCAACATCTACAGAAATTCAGGGTGTACTGCAGGCTCTATGGAGAAGCAGAGCCAGCAGCAACAGGGAGCCAAATCCGCGCTCTTTTAATATACATCAGCTTTCCACATCACCACCTTCCCATGACAGCCAGAAATGTGAGAGACAAATCTCGAGCACTAAGCAGTAATTAGAAAAGGCGAAACTCGGATTTGTTTCCATATTCTGCTTATCAAAGCTCTGAAGCGAGGGAGGCTTTGATGCAATGAGTCTTGAAATATTCTCTACAGTCTCCTGAGTTTTAAGAAGCAGCAGCTCAGCCTGCATCCGTGAGAGAAGAGGAACCGATGGGCTCAGCATGACCAGTCCTTGGCACTGACCGGTGCTGGACTCTTCCAAGGGAGGCAGAAAGAAAGCTGAAGGTATAACCTAGCCTTGGAGAAGTTTCTCCCACTTCAGTCAGCCTGTATTACACAGTATGAGAAAAGCAAGCAGAGTTTTGAGCCCTCCAAGCTCTGTGATTGACCTGTTTTGTCCACGGTGGTGCTGGTAGTTCAGGCTTAAAACACCTGCAACGTCTGTGGGAGGTACCAAGCTTGGACATCCCTCGTACACAGGCTTGACTGGATCTGTGCTCCATTTATCCAGCATACAGTAACAGCCAGGTGCCTACACTGGGGCAGTTTCCCAGCCCAGGCTGGAGTTTATAGTGCACGCTGTGGGCAAGCCTGGAGTGGC
>NW_010244838.1:10821-26879 GCF_000690775.1 Eurypyga helias | reverse complement strand
AAGATGGTTTAGTGGTGGACTTGGCAGTGTCAGGCTTATGGTCAGACTCAATGACCTTAAAGGTCTTTTCCAACCTAAATGACTCTGTGATTCTAAGTGAGGACACAGACAAGCCCCAGACCTGGTCCATTGAAACATGGCTCACTTGCACATGAGAACTTCAAGCACTGCCGTGGGTGTTGATTTAGCAGGCACCAGTGAGCCTCGGGGCACATGGGTAAGCCTTTGTTCTCTGGTTGAGACCCTTCTAAGCTAGGAGGTGCAGCAGCATTCCAGGCTGATCCCACAGTCCTTCTCATCTGGAAAGCTTTTGTGTGCTCCTAGGCAGCCAAGGATCCAGGCAGCTCTCAGAGAAGCACTGAGTATGTGGCCAGGACCCTGCTGGGTACCCATCTTCTGAGGAGGCACCAGGAGCACCCCACCAGAGTAGTGCCCCCCTCACTGGGTACCATGCTGCCTTCAAAGGCTTCTTGGGCCAGGGCTGTTCTGCTTACAGCCCAGAGGAGGAGTCTACAGATTACTGGCTGGATCTGACGGGTGACACTCTATCTGTCACTGTCACTTGCTTGCATTAGGGTAGCACTTCGAACAAGTCAGCCAGCAACACAGCCAGGAGTGAGCTCTGCAAATTGGAAACAGTGGGGGGAAACAGGAGGTGAATAAAGCATTTGCTAGTGGACTCATTATCCCCTTTTTACCGACTGGAGGAGTGGCACAACAAATGTGGCTGTCAAGGGAAACTTAGCCCAGGAGCACCAGGCCTCAAAAGCTCCTCCAGCCTTTTCCAGAGAGCAGACACTGCCAGGCTCGTGGGTTGCTCCCTCTTCATTTCTGTGGTGCACAGGGAGGGCTGGCAGCTCTGAGGCCCCCTGCACTTCAGCCCCCATCTTCGACGGGTGTCCCAGAGCAAGGCAAGGCTGCAGAAGGTTCTGAGCACTGGCTGCAAGAGGGGGTTCCCTGGTTCTGCATCTCTCTCCCAATGTGAGCCTGGCCAGGCAGGACTCTGGCCATCACCATGAAACGCCATTAGTGTCAGGAGCGGTGCAAACAGGATCCTTCTGCGTTTTTCAGATTCTGTGTGTTTCCAGCAGCAGTAGAAAGCTGAACCGAAAGCTGACACCTCAGCCTCTCTAAACCTGCCTCACCAGCTGACCAGACCAGCTGGGCAAGCTGAATGCACGGGAAGGAGAATATCTCAGTAATAGTTAGAAGAGCAATGGCATAATTAGACTGAGCTGCAGCATCTGGGCTGCTGCTGTGGTGGTGTCTTTGTTTGGCTGGGGAGCTGCACTGTGACATTGCTGTTATCTATGATGCAGAGAGCAGAGCAGCACAGATCCCCAGTGTGTCACGGATTATTGTCTCCTAGCACAAACATCTTTCTGTTGTTCTTTTACAGCTGAAGCTGTCAGTAAAATACACACCTCCATACCAAAGGAAAAACAAAAAAGAAATGATCCTTCTCAGCTGACAGATACATCAGTGTTTTGTTGTTCCCTTTGGCTTGCAGTTAATTCTGCCCCAGCTCCTCCATTAGCACAAAATAGGACATAACGCTGACCAAGCGCAGGGCTGGGCACTGGGATAGACCAATAACATCCTTGCCTGTATGAAGGCACCTGAATTTCCTCTCTCTCCCTCCTGTGTTTATAAACTTCTAGCAATAAGATCTTGGCTGCAGTGGCTGGCCTAGGGTTCATGGCAGAGGCTGGGGTGGGCACGTCCAGACCTGCCTGGAACCAGCTTCTCTCTTGGAAACCTCGGCTCCGTAATGCTCTGAGTTCTGCAGCGCAAGCTGGCTGGAGCTCTGGAGGCTCTGAACTGCAAGAGGTCCATGCCAGGCATGTACAGAGGCATGGCAAGCAGAGAGAGGGACAACGGAGCCCACAGCTGGGAGTCAGATCACAGAGATGGCCCTTACCCTCCTCTATCCCAGCTCCTGTCATCTCCAAGTGACGTAGGACCTGCCCGCCACTACCTCTCTCCCTGCCGGCCTTCCCCCCAGGCAGGCTAGTGACAGCTCCAGGAGAACAAAGGTAGAAGGACAGCAACGCATGAAGGGTGTGTGCCACCATGCCTGAGCAGGAAAATTCCAGGTGGGAATACAAACATTTCCTGGTGCGATGTGCAGAACTGGGGGGCTTTAGCTCACTGCTCATGCTGTCAGCGTGCTACATTTCTTAGCAGGTTGCCCAGAGGTGTGTAACTGCTGAATGGAGATATTTTCCCAAAGAGCACCGTTAAAGATGCTTGGTATATTATGGGAAAAGATAACACTCTGATAACGAAATACTGCACAAATCTCTGGCAGGGAGCAGTGTGCATCAGGGAGGAAGACCAGGTCAATTACAGTGACACATTTGATTTCCCAAAATCTAGATTTACAGCAGCCTAGAAAAACACAGAAGATTGTATTATAAGTCTGCTGTGTCTGTACTTTTTCTTGGTTTAGGAAGCCAACAGGAAGAGGTAAACTTTCAGCAAGGGCTTAAAAACAATGATCTAGAAAAGGAAAGGATATAAAACATGCATAACATTGGCTTGCTGATGCTAAGGGGTCCTCTCTGAAGCATCAGGTTTGGAGAAATACCCTAAAAGGTGGATTTGTCCTTCTTGGCAGTTTAAAAATACAGGCTTGCAATTGAAATACCGGAGCCCAATCCCAAACTCCCTCTGGCAAGCAAATGTCTATATTCCTCTTATATGTTGACAAGCTCCTTCTTAAATCCCACTGGAGCTTTTTCTCCCCATTACACATGCTGAGAAACTGTTGCAGAACCTCCCTGCTTTCTGATGCTTATAAAGCCTTTTTGCAGCCTACTTTTATTTGTAAGCAGCCCTTCTGATGGCAGTAGTAATTCCCACTCTTTGCAGAAAATACCTTACCTGAGAGGGCTGGCATTTACCATTCTCCTGGCTGTATCATTTTCACACAGAATCACAGACAGGTTGCAGCTGGAAGGGACCTGTGGAGGTCGTCTTGGCCAACCCTCGTGCTCAGCAGGGCCACACAGAGACATTGGCCTGACTCTGTGTCCAGACGACTTCTGAGTATCTCCAAGGATGGAGACTCCACTACCTCTCTGGGCAACCTGTGCAAGTGCTTGGTCACCCTCACAGTGAAAAAGTGGTTCCTGGTACTCAAGAACCTCCCATGTTTCAATTTGTGCCCACTGCCTCTTGTCCTGCTGCTGAGCACCACTGAAAAGAGCCTGGCTCTGCCTTCTTTGCACCCTCCCTTTACGTGTTTGTACACACCGATGAGAAACCAATCATCATTTTTGCCAGCCGATATGATGCAGTAGCAGCCCCAGGATCTCTGTCTTCCTGTCTGTTCCAAAGACGTGGAGGCCCAGCTTATAGCTAAGCTTTTTGCAAGCAGTTTTTCAGACTTTCTGGCACTGCGTTTTGTAGTATCAGACCTTATTACCTCTCTATTATTCCCATGTTCAAAGAGACCCAAATTCTGCTGCGTGATATTGTGATCCTCTTCTGTCCTGCTGATGTCCCCCATCTTTGTGAGAACGTCAGATTCTAGCAGAGGCCACCTATGCTTCCATTAATGAAAACCTTAGATCAGTCCTAAGATTCATCCATAAGAAACACCACTAGACCCTTAAGCCTGGTCAGTACACTTGTGTGAAACTCACTCGGCCGTCATCTCCTCTTGAGTCAGATTTTTACCCCAATTGTCAGCTCTACTGATCCCCAAATACTTCAGCTCCACTGGTTTCTCAGTGGCATCCTATCAAAAATGTATTTGAGGCATAAATAGATCTCCCACCTCTCTTTTGTCTAGAAAATCAGCTGCCTTCTTAAGGAAAGCTATCAGATTGCTCTGCTACAATCTGCCCAGAGCAAAGCTCATGTTTCATTGTGTGACCTTTCCCATTTACCTCTGCTAATTTGTCCATCCTTCTCAAGTTGCTCAAAAGCCTTAAATATTGCTGAGGTCAGTACATGCCCAGAGCACATGCATCGCCCTTATTAACTAGAGGTACTACCTTTGCTAATCTCTAATCGGGTGTTACTCACAGTTTGAAGGATAAATCAAAGCTCCATGCCAGCTGCTCGTCATTTGCATGCAAGTCTTTCGGAGTTTGGAAATGCAAATTCCCCACACTTCCCAAACTGACCACATCCAGCATTTGAAGTCGGCTTCCACCCTGATGTGATCGCTCAGCTGTCTGGTACCTGATGCTCTCAGCTGGCCATCTAAAGAGGGAGAACATGCTGACAGTGTGATACAGCCGCCTCTAGCCAAAGAGCAAATTGAGAAGGGCCAGGGTGGGGACGACAAGGCAGCAGCGCTTGGTGGCTCACGCTCGGTAGGTGCAGCATGCTCAGAGACTCTCCCAGGTGGCACCAGGACTGTTTTTCCTACAGGCATCACCCACAGGTTTGGGTTAGGGCTTCCGGGAACTCCAGCACAGAAGGAGATGTTTTATTTTATTCCCTGCATTAAGAAAAGTTGTTCAGCTGGCAGATGGGTAACTGTTGTGGTGAAAGGTTGCGCTAGAAATAAAGTAGGTTACGAGGACCAGATCAAATTAAGAGAAAAACATGCTAGTAGCTTGGCTGAGGAACAAATGAGGACAGTGTGTAGCACTGACAGTTAAAATTAAACACACTGTCCTCATTTGTCCCTTAACTACCCAGGCAGGTTTCTTACATGTTGCTGCCAGATTATTTTCTAGGCACACACAGAAAGAAAGTCCGGAAAGCATCTGTGCGATAATCCAGCTCTCCAGAAGTTGTGTCATCAGTGTATGTCCCAGGGACAGACTGTGTGCAGGCATTAGGTGGATGGATACGAGAGAGATATCTGGCACTCCACTGGGGATGTCAGAACATACCTTTATTTTATGGGGTTTTTTCCCCTCTCTGTACTAGAAATCCTCCTGAGCAAAGAACCAGGTTCTGATGTTTGTTCAGCATCTACAAAAATGGGCATTTCTAATGGCATTCATAAGAACTTTCATTTTTAAGTTTGACAGCTCTCCACAATTTTTTTGAATCTTTTCCTCTCCACATCCAAACCAATTTGGCATCATCCATCAGGGTGAAGATGTTCAGATAGCATTGTCTGAGTTCATGCCCTGAGATTATACCAATGCCTTCTGTCATTGTATCAGTGACTATGATCACTTAATGTTTGATGTTAATAATCGTTTTGCCATCTCAAAATCAAGCCAAGGCCTACGTAAGAGTTGAAGGTAGCATATTTCCCACATAGTTAAGCCATTCACCACTCTAGTATAACAGCTCTGTAGAGTCCCAGCCTCTCTCAGAGGGCTGTGGGTCCAGTGAGAACACCCTGGATGCTCCAAGGTGTCTCAACAGAATGAGCCATCTGTATTTCAGCAACTAAACCCCACCTTTGCCAATGCAGCCTGCAGAGCTGCCTGGCTCACTGTGTGGCACTTCCTTCTGGGGAGCTGCGCTGACTGCCTTGACTCCATCTCTGCTGGCTGAAGCAGGGGTGCTGACCCCTGCTCGGCACCAAACGTTTGGTGCCTTCTCCATCCTGCTCCTAACCATTAGGCAACCCAACCTGGATGAGCTGGTTGCCTCCTGTGGAGCACAGCAGATGATCATATTAAACCACGTTTGGTCTATCTCCAGGTAAGTTTGGACACAGAGGTAGGTAGTTATGACACTGCTGATGACCATGGTGTGATTTAGATGTGCTACCACAGCTTATCTCGTGCCAGCAAGACAGAGTATACGTTTAAATGTCATACTTAGAGGTCTTAGACACATATATTAAAGTCTCTAGGTGTGACATTACCAGGAAAAGGTACGAGAAAATTCAGCTGGGGGTCATCTGAGTAGCTGTTTAGAAACCACCACTGGATTTCTGATACAGCAGCCTACAGGAATGGAGAAGGCTGTTGAAAGGCAGATGCATACACATACAAAATCAGTATATTAAGAGGCAAAAGACTCATTTGACAGATAGCGAGCATGAGAAAATGAAAAGCAAATGGGATGCTAAAATGTTTTACGCTACATACTCATCACAGAGAAGGGGAGTTGTGTTTTTAATGAGCAAAGATGTATCATTTCACTTACCGAGCCTTCCAGCTGATGATAAAGGGACTTGCTTTAGAGCAGCAGGATTAAACAAGGTGCAGATATGGATTATAAATTGCTATGTACCAAATGTGCACAGATTGCCCTTAAATGTCATTCTTATGTAGATAAATCAATCCTAGTTGAAAAAAGCAGTTCAGCATGGGAGGAGGTGAAGGAAAAGGCAATGTACCTGCCTCTTATGCCTCATAAAGGATCCAGTTTTACTGAGAGATCCGCCCCAGGCTTTATTCAACTGTAAGGTCATTTGTGAGCACAACAGACACTTGCGCTAGTTCCTGACATAGCCCATGCAAAGCTTCATGAGCCCTTGCACCTGGGCTTGGTGGTGCCTCCAACAGGAAAAACGTCTTACCCCCAGCATTCACAGCACAGCCTTTTTCCTGGCCCTTCAGCCCTCCACCTGACTTGGCCACCAAACCCTGCAGTCTTCAAACACTGAAGATCTTCTCTTCTCTGGGGCTCCCCCTCACCTCAGGAGAGCTCAGCACTACTGAAGGAAGCAAGACAGCAGCAGTCTGCAGACTCAGAAAGCAACTTCATGCAGTTTATCCTCCCTTTGCTCCCACTATCTGAAATGCATGTCCTGCCTAGGCACCAGCCTGCCCTTGGGGAGCTGACCTGGGGAAATGTTGGCCCCAAAGGCCTCGCAGCGCACCACAAATGTGATAGCAGAGACTCAGCCTTGAAGAAATGAGCTTTGCACCAGGACAGCTTCCCTCCACAGCCTTTATGCCCTCTTTGGGGATGTAAAGGGGAGTAAGGAGAGCACGTTGGACATCTGAGACCTTACATCGGCTGGGTACTGGTCTGTACCAACACTGGGGACCACAACTGTTCATCCATGGATCAAAATGGCTGAGAAGTCTCTGTTCAAGGCATTGCCAGGATGAGGCTAGTCCAGGATCACTCTTTTCAAGCAAAATGGAAAAGGGATTGCACAGGCCTGAGGGGCTGAGGGAGTAGGTGCAGGAACAACCTAATGCATCCATGGATCAGGAAGCACAGAGCCTCAGTGGTTTATCCAGGTCTTCTAATGCTTATGATATTTCATTAAAATAAGCTACTGTATTGAAGGAGGATTAGAGGGCAGTAAAAGCATATCTATCTTTAAAATTGGCATTAGTGGTGATCCTGGGAATTACAGACCAATGAGCCTTACTCTGAACTAGGCAAATTAGCTGAAAAGATAATTAAAGCACAAAGAATAAAACATCTAGATGACAGGGGTGATATAACAGGAACAAACCAACACTGCTTCAGCAAAAGTATTCATGCCTCACACATCTACTAGGATGCTTTGTGCATGTCAGCAAAACAGCAGATAAAGGAAAGGTGAGGTGGTTTATTTGGACTTTCAAAAAGCCTCCATCCACACTCCTAACACTGACTGGCACCATTTGAAAGCAAAGCAGTCAAAAGTAAGATGTAAGCAGCTATTGAAGATCAAAAACAGGTTCAAAGAACTGCTAAAACACAATCAGTGGTCAAGGCAGTGAGGGATTTCAAATGCAGCAGCACCTATATGGGTAATAGAATTAACAGGTGATCACAGCAGCAAAAATACTTTAGCCATCTCCTCCTCTCTTTATGTAGCTCTATTACAAGAGAACCTGCCACCTCATCAGATCACACAAGAGTGCGTGTGTCCATCAGTCCTGGAGGACACTGTGGGAAGCCAGCTGAGCCTGTGTTATCAGTCTTCACCTCTCTCTCATAAATCTCATACAGTTTAATGGAGAGGAAATGGGGGAGTCTCAAATCCTCACTTCCTGGAGGCACACTATTTCCTGAGCATCTCAGCTTCACTTCTCCCTATAGATTTTCAGACCACATGATTACAAAAAAGAAAGCTGGAAACTGCATTTGCTAAGCAGTTTAAAAACCCAGATAAAAGGCAACTCCACAAAAAAAAAAAAGTTTTACAGCAACATGACTTTGAAGCCCACTTCATTTGGAGCTGCCTCCTGCCTTGTGATGTGTTGGGGGACCACAGCCAGGATGATGCAGGACTCTAATGACAGACACGAGTGGGGAGCAGCCAGGAATGCTGATGGGAAGCACACCTTTCCTTGCCAGGTGTGACACCCCAAAGGGTGACCATAAGGCAAGTGCCATCTGGGCTGTGTGTCACCGAGGCCCGTGCAGTGTGAGAAGCCAGGACAGCCTTCTGAAGGGGAGAGATAGGGAGATTGAGGCAGGGTAACACAGAAAGAAGATGAATCCAAGGGATGGAGAAAATAAGTACAAAATAATGTCTGGATGGGTGGAAGTAAATCATTCCCTCATATAGACTGCCCAGTAACACAGGAACAGAGGACATGCAGTGAGTGAAAGGCAATGGATTTTGAACTGATAAAAGGAGAGACTATTTTTACACAATGAATAATTAACCTGTGAAGTTCACTGCCATGGGATTTTACTGAGGACAGAGGCTTAGCAGCTTTCAGAACAGGAAAAGCCATTGATATGAATAATGAAAATATCCACCGTTACACTTGACAGAATAAAATCCCTCCAGAAGGGATTTTAACTCCTCCTGGCCCAGTGTAGGATCTCCACTGTTGATTAGGAGGGGAAAGAAGGGATGTCTCCTGGGCACGTGCTCTGTTCTAGCCTTCGGGTGCACATCACGGTGGCTGCCACCTCCTTCTCTGCAACTCTCAGTGCTGAGAACAGAAAGAGGACAGATACCAGGCTGAGGGACAGCAGAGCTGCTCTTGTATGATAATTCCGCGTTCTGGTAGAAGGGATTTTAATTGCTTTTCATTTCCATCTCTGCATTGTTCAGCCATCTGCCAGTTCCCAAGGCCTAAGACACTTGATGTCTCTGGAGGAGAGGAGAATTCAGCCTGCTTTCTGCCAGATGAGGCTGTTACTTTATCTCTTGTAAATCTGACCAAAGTACCCCTCCTTGATGGAAGAGTTGGCCAGTTTTCAGCTAGTCAGCTTGACCTCACCTGTAGCTTTAGCATTTTCATAGGAAAACTGAAGTTATAAAATAACTTCAGTTGCATGAAGCTGGAGAGAAAATACGTAGGTGCTAATGAGTTCTTAACGGGTTTACAGATGAGACTTGTTTCTGCACCATTTTGCATTTGGTATTACCCTCTCTTAGAAGAGCTCAGCCTTGTTTACCGCTGCTCACCAAGACCAGCATTGATGGTTTCCTGTGAGGCGTGTTGCATTACCCTTTCTTTCCAGAAGGAGAGAGTGTGGCAGAGGGATGTGGTCCACCGTCTATCCCAAAGAGGAAAGTTGTAACACCTCTCCTAGGCCTGCACTCTAAGGCCACCTTTCCCTCCCTAAGGCTGATCACATGTCAGGTCTTGCTTCTGTGGACCACATTCCATCCCAGGAATGCAGAACATTTCATTAAGATTACCCAGGCAGCCCAACACACCAAGGAAGCAGGTGGGTGAATACCATCTCCATTTGAAACTGAAAAATTAACAAGTGAATTAAGCAGCGTGTGTGAGCACAAAATGCAGGTCCTTAAAACATCCCTGCAGAGCCTAAAAGCTACAATTATTGCTCCATGAGAAGCTAAGAGCGTGGCAACACATCAACCAGGCAACCCTCCACCTGCCTCCTTCCCCCTGCTAGGCCGTCTCGGGGCGTGCTACCAGCGCCAGTCACCGTGAAAAGCACAGCCAGGGGAAACAGTGCTGCTGCCTTCCCCACAACACAATAGCTCAGCTCAGCAGGCAAGAGGCACAGCCACGGTATAGCAAGCCCAAGTGTGCCTTCCACCTCTGCCCCCCAAGAAGGACTGGGGAATGACCTATTGCCACCAGCTCTGGTGTCCATCTTGGGGGCTGCTGTGAGGTTTGCGTTCGACCCCCGCTCCCAGCACACTGCTGGGAGCTCAACCCATTGACCCCATGGAGCAAGGAGTGTAAGAAACACGCTGGCGCGGTCACACCAAAGCCCATCTAACCAATTAGCTTGGTTTCTGTATATTTAGAAAACTAATTTGGATTCCTTCCCCATGAATCTATCCAACCTCCCTTTGACCACAAGTAAAGTTTAAGCACACAGAACACCCGTGACAAGGACTTCTACTGCTTGGCTACATGAGGTGTGAAGAACAGACGTTTCCTATTTTGAACCTGCTAGCTGTCAGCATGGCTTGATGAGTTCCTGGTTGGAACAGGTGAGAAGTGAAGGCCAGTGTTTTGGGTACTGCTTCCTGCTCTCAAGGGAGGATTACAGAGGCTGAAGCAGAAGTACAAGTCCCAGAGGAAACCTGGGTTAGTTGTGACCTTCTCTCTCTCCATCAGAAAGCCAAAGTGCTTAACCTGGGGCTCTGTGGGATCAGGAACAGGTACCAGGGCTAGGTGAGTTACCACTCAACTCATCTTTGCAGGCCACTTGGCAGATGCTTGTTCGCTCTCACGCACCGAACACAACTGCACCCAGTCGTTCATGCCCCCAGGTATTGATAAGGAATACACCAAGTCACATCACAAGATCACTCCCAGGGAACAAATCAAACCTATGTGATACTAGAACAGGGTGGGGAAAGGAACTAGGAGCAGAATGCAAAGCAAATAAAACCCAACTCTTTGCAATGGAGTGGTATTAAAATATTGGAAGAGATGCTGAACTTAGCATCAAAGAACAGTACAGTATATAACAGGCATGGGGAATAGTCCAACACCTGTGGGGATTGTGATAAACCCAGGAAATTATTAATCTGTCTAAAGAAAAAGGAAGAACGAGATAAAAATGTTCTTCCTACAGAGGATAAAGTGGATTTTTTATAACCCAAGCAGCAAGGTATCAGTGCCATTTTTGTGGATTACTATAGGCGATTATATGCACAGCTAAGTAGGATGAACTCAGAAGAGGGCTGATCATCTTCTGGGAAGACATGAATTAAAGGGATTTTAGAAGATGAATAAAGAACTCCAGATAAGGCTGTAATGGATCAGAGGATACCACAGCCATGCTGCTGTTACATTAGGGTAAGAGCTACCTGAGGGAGGCTTTTCATCAGCAATTAACCCTTAGTCAGTCAACCTTTCTAAAGCAGGTAGCAAAGGCATGGTGCTGTTGCACTGCCTACAGATTGAGCCTGTCAGAACTTGACATGTCTCTACTTGGGCTTTCTTGTGTAGCCACAGAAAAAGGCAGCCAGCTGAAACCTCCAGAAAGCCAGTGATTTGTCTCCAGAGAAGTTTAGGAAGAACATTGCTGCTTTCCCTCCCTCTGCTTTGCCTTGCAATGGATCTGGACCTAGTTCTTAAGGTTCCAGATCCCAAAGGCTGCCAGATTCTTTGTGGGCCTTAGCCAGGCAAGAGACAAGATCCTGGTTTCTGACACCTATACCTACACGCTAGGATGTGAAATGAGCTTGCCAAACTCATTTCACACAGGAGCTGCCATGCATTCACCAGGCCTTAATAACATTAGCTGACAAAGATTTTGCTAAATAGAAAATAGACTCTTCCAAGAGAAACTAGAAGACCTGAATCTCTTCTCACCCAAATAAAGCAGAGGACGATTAGCCTTTTCCTTGCATGAAAGCTTTCCTTTGCTGAACTTAGATAAGACCGGAAAAAGGTAAAGCAAATAACTTCCTATCTCCCTCCTGTAACTAAAACCCCACTGTCCTTCACAGGAGGGTTTACACTAGGTCTCAGGGCAACTACCTACAGAGTCCCTGGAGAACAGGTCCTGTGGAAGCAGTGACCATGAAAAGGACAGGTGGGAAACACCGTGCCTGTCTCTGTGGAGGTGAGGAAGCTGAGAACCAAATGCCAAGAACGTTTTGACAGGAGAGACAAATCTTCCCAGCCACCAGTGTGGAAGCGACCTCGGTAGAGAGAAGCAGAGTGGTCTTTGCTGGTTAATGTTCGTGGCTGTCCCCACAGTTGGATGCAATATAAGGGGCCAGCAGGAAGCTCTCTGGCATGTTTTATGCATGCAGGATTAGCTACTGGTTTGTCCAGCCTACATATCACCAGCTGTGCCTGTAAAGCTCTGAAGGAGCAACGTCCAGAGCAGCCATGAAAGTCATTGCCCACCTCCCATCTACACATCACTCTCTCAGCCAAGCTGAAGCATGGGCAGGGGGTCAAACCCACCTCAGACACACCCAGCCTCACCTGAAGACCCATCACCTGGAGAGCATAGCCCTTCTCCTAATCCTCTGCCAATTAAAAGCACTCAAGTTGATGTGTTTTCTGGGCAGGACAGGGGGAATTTGTCTGCTGTTGGATGTGCTAGGTTTGCAGCCCACCAAGTAGAGGCATGTTGGTAAATGCCGAGCTTGCTGCAAGAAGAGAAAAGCTTGCACAAAGTGCTAATTCTAGAGGGCCACCAGCCACCCCATGATGGCAGGTTTTCTTCTCTTCCCCATTCCCCCTTCCTACTTTCATCCTCAGCAGGGGAGCTTTCAGAGCATTCTGGCTGGTACTCAGTTCGGCCTGCCTTTCAATAGACAAAACAGTTTCACCCATCTCTGCTTCCAGCTCTATGCCAGAGACAGGCAGCCAGAGCTACCACAGTTACAGCTCAGAGAGGCAGACAGTAAGGGTCAAGATTTCTTACAGTCCCTCAAGCTGCTCCTATGAACTCTGGGTCAGGTGCTGCCCCAGGAGATGGCTGCGGATCACTCCGTGCTGCCTGCATTCTCACATTAGCCTGCTCTGAGCAAACAGGGCTCAGAGTTTCCCCACCAAGTGCCTACAAACTATTCACCTGCTGCTTCATGCTCTCCTGGCATCATGTAGGAAATGCATTGTCCTTGCGCCTCAGTTTCCCCGGGTATAAAAGATCGATTATTATTTTTGCTGTGTTTCCCAAGGAGCTGCAACCCTTCACTAATTAGTGTCTGCAAAAAGCTTTCAAGCTCCTCAAAGGGAAGGTGCAGAAGAAGGACTAAATATCATTAACAGCTTTATTTTACATGCAGCAGAAAATTAATGAGGTGTTGGCTCCTCGTGAACTGCAACTACCATCCTGCTGAGTAAATTTTGCTTTCACAGCAAGTATTGCCCATATCTGTGTTCCTGGAGCGCTACCTTTTGGGATGTTATCCTTCCTCTGAACTGAACCACTACCAGTTTCTGACGTCTGCTCTCTTGCCAAGGCCTGCGGATCTGTTATGCACAGCCCTTCCATTCATTTCCCTGGAGTTGTCTGGGATGCTGGTGACAGGAGGTGGAGACTGGAGGGGGAGAGCCAGGAGCCATTTCAAAGGGGTGAGGTGTCTGCTTCCAGGTTCCTAATAATAAACTGCAAGAGGAGGCAGAAATTAGCTAATACCAGTCTCTGAACTGAATGGCTCCGAGGGCTTCTCCAAGCAGCTCATCCGGAGTGTCTCTGCTGCCAGCCCTCTGCAGTCGGGGTTTTCAAATGGCAGCTTTGGGTCCCTGCTGCTTGCAGTTCTGGCAGCCACTCAGGGACTGCAAGAGAAGGCATAAAAAAATTGCTCTCGCTAATTTAAAAGTCAGGTCTCCCACTGAGCACATTTGGAGTTGGAAGGAGCGTTGTCTCAGTGCAGACAGTTCATGGAGTGGGTCTTACCTTAGCTGGCGTACCTGCTGCCTTCACATGCCAAACATATGCCTGCTGGGGAAAACGCGTTTCCCTCAGCAGAGACAAGGACACGGTAGGTCCCAGTCGTGCCCCAGGCTCCTCCGGAGCAATGCACCCAGGGCTGGGTGTTGGGGACTCCCCCTGCAGCTGGCCTTTGCAGCGCCCTCTGCTCCCCACGGTCCCTCTGCCCCCGCGGCAGGGAAGCACAGAGCCAAGGGGTTCGCCGCCGCTTCCCCCCCCAGCCCTGCTGTTTCACCCTGACATCAGTTCACCCACATGATCCACTACTCCCCACGGTCCCTCAGGGCTGCCAGGGAAAAGCAGGCAGGCTCAACACAGAGTTAGGGCTGCCACAAGCCGGATTCTCCATCACACCATCTCTTTCTTGCCCACATGCTGGGCACCACTGGGTACAAAGTGCTTGGGCAAAGCTTCATCCCATGTCTGCCCAAAGCCGGGACAGCCTATGCACAGCAAAGTGCTGCCTTCAGTGCACTCCCGTGGCTCTTCATGTAGGAAATCCCAAGAGAGCAGGGATCCCTGCTCCTTGTCTCTTACCCACTGCAAGCTCTGCTGCTGGCAGAGACCCCCAAAGTCCAAAGAGTGAAGCAGGGAAACGGCATGTTTTTTCAGGGAAGGAGCCAAATGACCTCCATCTGCAGATTTTCCCATGTGGGAAGCAACCAGCCTCACAGGAGAGCATCTCGGAGAGGGGGGTTGGGGTTTGGGAACAAATGCTGTCATGCTGTTTCAATGTTTCCAGCCTCACCTAGGCTCTCCCTCTTTAAAGGAAGTTACAGCAACCTTAACACATCAAAGACTGATGCTCCAGGCCAAGGTCTCCAACGTGTTCCAGTAAGACACAGGTCAGTTTATCCATAAAGCCCTCAAAAGAGCATATGCCAGTGGGAGCGAGGTCAGGAAGGCATGGTGTCCACTGTGTTGCGTGTGAACCAAGCCAAAGCACTCCCCTCTGAGATCAAGTGCGGAGATGAACGCTCGGCGTACTCTGCACCTGAGAGCAAATACGGCTAAGCCATGTTTGTCAGTCTTGGCAGCAGCTGGTACACAAAACGGCTGTCTGCCTCTTTGTTTCCCCTACAGACGTCTTGCTCTGTTTCGTGGCACTTCTCCAGCCTCTTCCAAACTCTGACAGCACCTCTGAAGCAAAGCGCTTGACGTCATTTCAAGGACGGGCCATTGGACATTGGAACGAAGTTGTTTGGCTTATTTCCTTCTTCCTGCGGGTTGTGAAATTTGTGAACAGTGAAGTCCTTTTGTAAAGTCATCAAAAAGCATTCAAATCCCACCTGCATGTGCCACACACAGTTCAAATCCCACATTAGAAAAGCAAAAGCATGCCTTGTGCTGCAGCTTCTTTCCCCTGCTGCTTCCCTTGGTGCCCTGGTCTCCTCACTGCCTGCCAACGCCGTGCCCACAGCCAAGGGGACAGCTCTGAGACACGGCCCAGAGCAGCGCAGCCAGCTGTATCTTGGCCTCATCTGGGAGATGTGCAAGCTGCCCCAGGTTCAGAGACATCAGAGGAGCATAGACCACTTGTATTCTTCCTGGGAGAGGAAGAAGCTCAACCAGGGCTGCTGCTTTAACCCTAATATGTGAGGCAGGAGAATCATTTTTCCAACTGCTCTAGCTGGAAAAGACAGGTGAGCTTTTGGACACAAATTTTTTCTCAGGTCTGAGACCCAAGTAGAGAACGTCAGGTAAAGGATGGAATAAAGAAAATTGTGCTGATGTTTAACTGCTTTGCATGAATCGGCCAGACAGTGTGGGAGGAAAAGGTGATAAGGCTATTAGCCTGCTGCTTCACACAGTTCTTTTTGCTGTCCACAGAAGGAACCTTGCAGCAAAGGGAACTCCCCTTTCACACCAGCACCCTGATGGCTGAGGTGCCACCCTTGAAACAAGGCAGGAGCATATCAAACTGTGCCTAAACTGCCTCCCACCTGAGCTAAAAAGTCTCTTGGACTGTATCCACATTGTTCTGTCAGAGCAGCCTCCAGAACCAGCAATGAAAAGGATGCTACAGCGGCCCCCCAGCACAGCTTCTACACGGGACCCCATCCAATCTTCAGACTGTGTTTAACCTGTATGGAGAGGTTCACCTGGCCTCCTAAGGGATCCCATATTTGAACACAGTTTGACTGGGCTAAAAAATAATACACTGTCAAGCTTGAAGAAGTGCTGAGGGGAGAGCTGGAATGGGTTCTCAGCAAGGGCAGAGCCCCTGTAAGCATCTCATCTGAGTGTGGGTTCAATTCCTGCTCCCACATTCAGGACTTCCCAGGCCCAAGGAAAGGCAGCATTGCCCAGCACAGCCCACAGCTGGTGGCCTGAGCCCGGCTCCCCACAGTGGGGCAGGAAGGCAGCTGATGCTTTGTGTGCCAGGAACAGTC
>NW_010244838.1:999-10807 GCF_000690775.1 Eurypyga helias | reverse complement strand
AGCAGGAAAGGGAAAATACTCAGTTCTCAGCACTGATTTCAGGAAGATGCCTGTCTAGGGAGGCACAGCCCATGGTTTTGCTTGTTGAGGGGAGAGGACTGGGGGTACTCCTCCACGGGCGTCTCTGACGCTCCGCTTCAGAGGTTTGCAAAGGATGAAGGGGGTGCAAAGCATCTCTGAAATGGGGACAGTGTCACATTTCCAGGAAAAGGAAGGAAGTGGGAGCCTGAGCCCGGTGGAAACACAGACCTCTCTTGCTAGCAATTTTACCAGAAGTGTCTTCCTGCTGTGTTGGAAGAATCCCAGCAGCAATTGACAGGGAGGATTTCAATCAGAACTCCATCTCCTGTAAGGACCGCTTTGGGGGGCGAACGGAGAAAGCAACCTGCAATCTACTTTGTATTGCTGAACAATAATGGGGCCAGCTCAGATGGAAAGCAGATGGAGAGAAAGTGAATAAGGCCCCCAAACACTGGGGAGAGTGGAAACAATCAGAGCACCGACTGCCGCAATACAGGCCAATGCCACTCCAACCAGCTTTGCAATAATCAGAGCCCAGTCTTTCTCTCTCCTCTACATTTGCCTCCTGACATTCAGACAGTGAGCAAACATTTTTCTGACCACAGACCAGATTTAAAACCACTTTGGCTGAGGCTTATCTCAACAAATAAAAGACCAAGAGCTGGTCTGAGTGCGTGAGTGCTCAGCTCTGTCTACAGGCAGCTTGTGCACAGCTGCTTTCGCTCTCCCTGCAGCATTAGCACCCGGCGTACACACCAACTGATGGACAAGGCGCTGTCTGACCACTGAGCAGTGCCTAAACCAGAGCCACGACAACTGTGTGGGGCTGCCACTGGTGAGGGGGAAACAAAGGGAACATCTGCGGGTCAGTCGGGAAGGAAAGCAACAACTTGATCACTGTGCGCATGACCTCCCCTCACCAGGCAGAAGCAGCAAACCTGCTTCTCCCAAGCCCTCCCTCTCTGGGCTGGCCTTGGCTCTGCCACTCAGTCTTGCCCTCCTGCCAGGATTCGGCCAGCTCTGCCTTGGCACCTCCACCAGCTGCCTCCACTGTAAAGAAGCCTGGAGCTGCTTCCACACAGGTCAAACAGGGACAGCCTCACGCCGACAGCTCTGCCCCGGCACGCTCCAAAAGCTGCCTCGCAGACAGACCCTTGCCTGGGAAGGAAGCCCAAAGGACACAGCGGACAACACAGGGCCTTTCTCAGGTTGCCAAAGTAGGTGACTGTGATCTTTTTTGATCATCTCTGCATTAAATGGAAATCTTCTGGAACTGATTTTTTTATTCCCCAAATCCCAGCCCCAGTAGATTCAGGGTTCAAGGGACATCCTGGAGGGAAAAAAAAATGTTTAGGTTGGAGAAAGGCTGGAATATATCAACCACAGGAATGGTTTCTTGGAGCCCGGAAGTATTTCGGGGCAAACCAGAAGGAACAGAGACCAATTTAAGGCACTGTGGAGTACCCCACGAGGAGAGGAGTGGCATCCTGCTCTCCTCATCATGTGCCTTTCATTCTCCTTTCCCACCAGGCACGCTGCTTGCCACGGGGTCCTCCTGAAGCCAGGCACTGGCCAGACTGGACTCCCCATCTGCCCCAGGACCCCTGTTCTTCCCAAAGAGCTTGGGGAGGCCACAGTTACACCCCTGCACAGGGAGGCAAGAGGGACTTCAGAATACCGGAAAGTTTTATATTAACTGCAACACCGTTTCCCAGGAAGCCGTATTTGTGCCATCTTTTTATATTTCAAGCCTGTTCCAGTTCTTATCTTTGTTTTTTTTCTTCCCCAACACTAGCAGCAGCAGCAGCAGCGTACTTAGCCTGGTAAATAATGCATACAGCTCTCGCTGCTATGCAGACAGACAAAGGCAGGTAGTGTATCAAAGAATAAAATTGTACAGCGAATTGCAATGTAATAGCTGTAATTTAGTGCCCTGTGGGTGATCAGAGATTCAGAAAGTATCAGAGACCCATGCTCGGCGCTGACTGGCAAGGTGACTGGAGATACAGCACAGTGTTTGACCCTTGGATTGTTTCCAACCTAAGTGGAGCCATAAAAAATTCAGGAGACCATGCTGTCTCCCAGCAAAATGGTTTGCGAGGTGGATAAATAGATGGATTTTTTGTGCACGCACACTCAATATATTTATGTGGGTGCACAGAGATAATCAAAGAAACACTGATCAAGACCCGGACTACTTATATAACAGAAATGCCTGGGGAAGGTGGGAGTGTCTCTGGGTTGTTTTTTATTGTCTGCTTGCAAGAATGAAGAGAAGTCTTCGTTAGGGCACCAGCTGGATCCCAGCTCAGGAAATCTCAATTCATTTCACATGCAGGTTAGTGGCTAATGGGGTGTGTGTGTGTTTGTGTGTCTGATGGCAGCTCTTTGGCCATTTCAGACTTGGGGGCATTCAGATTCCTTGCCAGGTTCCCATTTCTAGAGCGTTGTCTCCACCAATCACCCAGGAAGTCATTTGAGGAAGCAGAAAAGATAGCAGGAGAAATAATGCTATTTTCAGACTCCCTAGTAGCGTCTTGATCAGAGGCAGTGAGCTGCATGTCCCCTTGGAGCTCAGCAGAGACCTGGAAGGATATAATCACTCTCTTTCTACCTAAACCTCACAAGAGCATGCAGGGATGCAGAGGGCTGTCACCTCCCATTTGCAGACATCACGGCATAGGAGCAAACTCCTTTCTTCTCCCTGCTTGGGGAGCCCTGAGCACGGCCTGTCCTCACAAGCCTCTCTCCCATTGCCCCGGGGAAACAAGAAGCAGAGGGTCAGCCACTTCTTCCTAGAAGCAGGGTAGCCTGCCCACAAGGAGAGAGCAACAGGCTAAGCAAGAGGGCCTTTGGAGCAGGAGGGTGGCTGGGAAGGCCAGCACTTAGCGTAAATACTAGGCACTTTCTTTTCAAAGGGCATCCTGCCATGCAGAAAACTGCAGGAGACATTAGAGGGCAAGTCCCTCACGGTCCCTGCAGATGGGGACCGACTCTGCCTGACTTCAGTGAGGTGTCTGAGCCAAGGAATACATTTATGTGTCTGCCCGCTCTCATAACCAGTGACAACCCTGTTTGGATCATCCGCAGCGCCCAGCAGCCTGTCTGCCGCATGTCAGGCCTGCAGAAGACAGTGTGTAGGAAGAGGCACAGATTTGGCTTCTCCCACCTCTGTCGGCAATGCTGTAAAATCCTCGAGCACCTCGCTACTCCAACAGCACCTGGAACCTTGTAGAACAAGTCCCCCATGGGATCCAGATAGAGAACATGGCACTTTTTGAGGAACAGCAGATGAGGGCCAGCCTCCTCATGCCTCTCACAGCACCATCAACCAGGACCAAAGGTCTTACTGCCCCTGGGACAACGAGATGGGGAAATGCCACACATAAATTGAGTGAGAAAGTCAAGATGGAAAGAGGAGAGAATCCAGCACCAGCCCCTTAACTCCTAACAACTGCCAGGCAAAGGAGGTAGAGCAGGTGAAAACGGGGTGACTGGGGCAGGAACAGAGGCTCTAGGCACCAGGTAACTGAGCTAGAAACCAGCTGCCCAGCATGAGAGCAGAAATGCAGTTGCTGCCTCTTATGCCGATGCAGATGACTATGTGAGCTCTATCTCAGCAGGCCAACCTCACCACCCTAAATCTCTCCAGCCCATTTACCAAGTAAGCACCTTCTGGCTCTGCTGAGCCTGCTCAAGGGGATAAAACTCCAAAAAAGGGCTCTTCTAAATGCAGCTGCAGGACCCTGAGTTATAAACATGCCAATTTCAAGATGGCATGGAAGCCCTGGGGGCTGTCTCCTCAAGAGACCTTCTAAGACCCCAGACGCAGGTCAGAAGCAAACTTGTCCTGAGGAACTGCGACGGCCACATTTTCCTTGCCCTGATACCTGCCAAATGTTAAAAGCAGGGCACGCTGTTCCACTCAGCCATGCGCCAATTCTGAAATACACAGCTCCCCGTGACCTCCCGGGCAACCAGCGGGACCCTGTACTGCCTCTGGACCACGGCACCCGTCTCTGTGATGGATGCACCTCTGCCGGCTGCAGAACAAACTTGGCCACGGGGTTGTGACCCTAATAACACAGCACTTCATAAAGCTGCTTGGGTCTCTGTCTCTGTTCTCAGATATTTATAAGGGGCTCATCCCCACAATATATCTGTGTAGTTCACACTCCTTCAGATATTTCTTCTCTTAACTGTGCTCTTATCCATGCTCAATAGATAGGAACTACACCCACACAGCTTTTCAGACCCTCGAGGTGATGCAGCATGTTCATGGGAGGACAGCAGCGCTTTCATAAAACAAAGAATGAAAGTGGCCAGAACAGGCCCAGAAAAATGCCTCCAAACTGGCACCTAGCATAAGAAAACTTGGTCTGACACATACTGGGGGGAAAAGGCAGAGACAAAAGCAAAGAGGAATCTCCAATTTTCCGTAATTCACTTGGGCAAATCTATACCCCAGCTCTTAGATTTGCAGAGTGGGATGCGCACACCAGGCTCATGGATCTCTCTCATCCCTAAAAGCTCCAGTTCTCCCGCATCCCCCAGACTAACAGCGCACAATTTGGAGTTCAGCTTCACTCAGCATCAAAGCGAGATCTATGATTACATGCTGTGTGCCTGGCTCTGGGAAAAGCAGGACTCCATCTGTTCCCGCTGCAATTACTGCACTGCACGGACAGCCGCGATCTTGCATGAGGCACACAGTTCCACAGAGCCACTCATGTTTGACCAAGGCATGTAGGACACAGAATTTTGTCCAACCAGAAGTTATTGATGAGGGCAGGCATCAGCCCTGGCTACAGAATCCCTCCTTGGCCCAACTCTGCATTTCCCTGATGCCAGTTTTGTCTCCGGGTAGGTTGTTTTGATTAATTTCATTTAATTAATTCTATCATCTCAAACTGCTCCCAGAATCTGTGTGGAGCCCGTCAAGGTGGGAGCAGAGAACACGATGCACACAATTGGAAGATGCAGTCCATTGGCTTCTCTATATTCCCAGAGGAAACCCCCCCCCCACCTTGCAGGAGCATCTTTCAGCCTGCAGAAGTCTGATTGTTTTGTGTTGCCTTTCTATTCCCTGGTGGCGTTCAATTCTGCAGTTGGCCCTGCCAGGGGCAGACATGTGTGCACTGGAGTTTGTGTCCCCTGGTCATCATCACAAAGATGCAATGCCATCCCCTGCTTATATACAGCTTGGGGAGAAAGGAGGGAATTAATGTGTTGGTCCTATAGGAGGGAAATTGGAACCCTCAACATCAGAAGGATATAAACTGGTTGGAGCGAGTCCAGAGGAGGCCACAAAGATGCTCAGAGGGCTGGAGCAGCTCTGCTATGGGGACAGGCTGAGAGAGTTGGGCTTGTTCAGCCTGGAGAAGAGAAGGCTCCGGGGAGACCTTATAGTACCTTCCAGTACCTGAAGGGGCTACTAGGAAGCTGGGGGGGGCCTTTTTACAAGGGCCTGTAGTGACAGGGCAAGGGGTAACGGGTTTAAATTGAAAGTGGAGAGGTTTAGATTAGATATCAGGAAGAAGTTCTTCCTGGAGAGGGTGGGGAGGCACAGGAACAGGTTGCCTAGAGAGGCTGGGGATGCCCCCTCCCTGGAAGCGTTCAAGGCCAGGCTGGATGAGGCTTTGAGCAACCTGGTCTAGTGGAAGGTGTCCCTGCCCATGGCAGGGGGTTGGAACTAGATGGTCTTTAAGGTCCCTTCCAACCCAAACCATCCTGTGATTCTATGATTCTATGAAATAGGGGAAAACGAAAGCTCCGTAGCTCAGTTTCAGCTCACAGCACCTCTCAGCTTGTTGTCTGCCTCCCTTGCACTCAGTTTTTTACCTCCAGGAGGTCAGCACACCACCTCTGCCCCTGGGGATATTTCCTGCTTATTCATTTGTGCTGGGAGTCTTCCTGTCCAAGGGACCGCCCATCCTTAGCCGCCCTCAGCAGCAGGATCTTCCCTCCACCTCTGCACAGGTACAAGTGTATGGACAGAGGAAGACTCGCCCTGCCTGCTCTCACCTTGCCCTTCCCCTGCACACAGATTTCTCCCTTGGCATGGGACAGCAACTTCCTTCCCTCTGTGATCCCAGTGACCAGCTGCATTTGATACAGCAGGGCAGGGAGGCAAGAGGAGACCTGGCACTGGGTTGAAGCTGTACACACTGTATTGGGAAAACCTGTTCTCCGAAGGGCCCTGCAACATCCCCTCCTGTCTCATCGTTCATGAGGCATTGCCTGAGAAGCTGGGGAAGGACATGCTTGGGGGACAGAGGACTACTCCCCACAGTATAGTCAATGATAAGAGCTCAGGGACCTGAATCAGTGCTAGCCCAACTGGGTCAGACACTGCCTCACTCTTCACATCTAGAAAGTGAGATGTCTGGCCCCAGCTTCCTCTCAGACTTGTCAGACGACTGATTCATTTGTGCTTACAAAGCACAGTGAATCTTGCAGATGGAGAAGGAAAAAGAGATAGGAAGGCAGTAAATCAGGAGTGCCCAGGAACGTTCTCCTACACATATCCTGCAAACTAGCACCAAATTGCTCACATCCATATTATTAAACTCTCTTCACCTCTGAAACAGAATGACCTCATGCAAAAGCCTATTGGGAACAGTCCTTTGCTGATGACAACTCCCAAATCATGCCTGGAAATTGTCTGGGACAGTTCTAGTGGGACCAAGCCAAACTATGCCAGGGTGTGCTGACACTTAATACTGATGATTGAGTTTGTATTCAGAGAATGTTTCCTGATGTTGTTTAATTTACTAGTAAAGACTTAATTACTAGTGAAGACTTAATGTCTGTTCTATTAAATTACCCTCAAAGTCAGCACGGCCCTGATAAAAATCAGCAAGTGTCCCTAAACATTCTTGAAAAGGTTGATTCCTTAGCCCTCAGTCATTACTTTCCCATCTCCCCTATGAATGTGGAACCAATTATTAAATAATCAATTTGTTATCACTTAAAGATAATCAGGTGATAAGAAAAAGCCAGCAGAAAGAAGGCCAAGAACAAATCACATCAGACGGGTTAACTTTCTTTGCCACAGTTAACCGGAGTAGCAGAGAGAGCAGGTGCAGCAGTGCAGGCTATTTTGATGCGTAGTAAGGCTTTTTGAAACAATCCTGTATGGTATTTGTCAAAGGTATCTGCTCTGAAACTAGTTACCAGCAGTTTGCAGTCAGACCAGGAAGACTTAGAGCAGTCCCAGTGGTGCCTGGCCAGATCTATCAACTAGTTTCCTCCATGATGATGAAATAAAGTATGTTTATAAAATACATGACTGGCCCCAAGTCTGGAAGAGCTTGCAAGACTGAAAGCAGCATAGGAAAAATAATAATCTTGACAAATTGGAAAAAAGGTTCACAATCAGCCAGCTAAAATTCCATAAAACTGGTGCAAAATACTGTACTGAGAAGGAGAAAAAAAATTAAATGCACTAGTAACGAACCAGGGAACAGCGGGGTAGACCACAGCACTGAGAAAACGGATCGAGGAGTTGCAGGACCACGAACTGAGTATGAATCACCATTGCAAAGGTACTGCGTAAAGAGACAAATTTCATTCATGGCTGTATTACGGGGGCATACTGCCTATAAGACAAGGGAGGCAATTTTTTCCTTCTCAAGACTCTCAGGTTAGAGAGGGTCAGTAAGAGAGGCTTAGTCTAGGTTTGGACTGGAGAAAGGTAGTCACAGAATCACAGACTGGTTTGGGTTGGAAGGGACCTTAAAGACCATCTAGTTCCAAGCCCCCTGCCATGGGCAGGGACACCTTCCACTAGACCAGGTTGCTCAAAGCCTCATCCAGCCTGGCCTTGAACACTTCCAGGGATGGGCCATCCACAGCTTCTCTGGGCAACCTGTTCCTGTGCCTCACCACCCTCTCCGGGCAGAACTTCTTCCTGATATCTAATCTAAACCTCCCCACTTTCAATTTAAACCCGTTACCCCTTGTCCTGTAACAAACAGATTAAGAGATGTGAAACACAGGGTTGAAAGAAGAGGATTGAGTTTAGCAGGGAAAAAACAGAAGGTGGGAATATGGTAACAAACCTCAAATCTATAAGGTTGTTAGAAGAAAGATGCCGATCGACTGTTCCCTGTGTCTCCCGAGAACAGGTCAAGATGCAACAAGCTCAATTAGGTTTCAAAGAGAAGGGAAACCTTCCCAGCTATCAGTCAAGGAGCAGTGCGGCAGGTACTGAGGAGGTGGTAGCATCCCGGGTGTGCATGAAGGGCAGGTAGGGCAAACCCCTGCTTGGGTGGCGTCAGTGTATCTGATCCTGCCTCTGGGATCCACATAGATGGAGTGACTTCTGAGTGTTCCTTTCAGACGGACACTGGTGTCATTTTTAGTTTCTAACGTCACTTCATCACTCATTTTGGCTATAGGGAGGTGACTCCCAATGCCGTAGGGACAGCCTAATCAGACCCCTGAGCAGCATCTCACCAGGGCCCTATCCAGTGTCATTACTGGATACGTTATTGGGCGTTCACACGGACACCATCACGTCCTGTGCCTTCCTCTTACAGGCTTTGTGTTAGACCATCCCATTCAAGAGTTTACTAAAAACTATTCCTTTCCCTCTCACCCCTCCAGCAGGAGGTGTGTTCCCTAATCTGATTGCTTCCACAGCTAGAAACGGCTGATTTCCAGCTTAAATACGCTTGTGGCCAGTCAGCAGCCACTTGATATGGAGTGGTTCAATTTCATCCTCACGTCTGTGGATATTCTAGATTAGCTATCAGGAAAAAATTCTTCACGGAGAGGGTGGTGAGGCACTGGAACAGGTTGCCCAGAGAAGCTGTGGATGCCCCATCCCTGGAAGTGTTCAAGGCCAGGCTGGATGAGGCTGTGAGCAACCTGGTCTAGTGGAAGGTGTCCCTGCCCATGGCAGGGGGGTTGGAACTAGATGGGCTTTAAGGTCCCTTCCAACCCAAACCATTCTGTGATTCTAAAATACAGCAGCTGATGTCATTACATGTGAAAAACTTCCAGATCTGTTCTTCAGGTTTCAGGAAGGAAAAAAGATTATAAATTTGCTGAGGAAAAGGAAGAGCTTGGCTTTCTTGCGTCAGCACATAGATGACCTGAATGATGTTACAAAGGAAATAAAGACGTAATGCAGGAAAGGCTGAAGAGAGGGTGCCAGCTCAGGGCAGAGCCAGGAGACCCAAGAGGAGGTGACAGGCATAATGAGGTTATCAGCTTGACGGATTTGAGAGGGCCAGGAGAAGTAACACGGTTAAACTATGACACAGGTGAATTGAAAACTGTTCTTGCAACGGTGGGAACGGTGCCTTGCTTGCGAGGGAGAAACCGGCTCCCCTTTTCTGTCTTCCTAAAAGATGTGACAACAGAGGTCACGCTCGTCTGCACACAAAATGGTATATGTACGTCTCTCTAGAGAAGCACGCATGTGAGAATTGACAGTTCTCCCCTGAATCAATACTCACTTTTGTAAAGGAGAAAATGCTTTCTGCTAAACCGATGGCTATTTCATCCCATCGCAAACCATAACAGATGGGTTTTCTTCAAACCTCTATGCATGTTAAGATTATATTTACACTCACTAAGCAAGTCTTCTGTCTAAGAAAGGAAAAAATAACATTCTCCTGCTTCTTCATTCTCTCCCTCTCCCTGGTGCTGTGCTTTCCCAGGGATGCTGGCTGGGTCCTACTCAGCTTCGTTACTGCTTTCTGCCTGAGCTGCTCGGAAAGCAGTTATCTGCGTCTCACCTTGGAGGTGGGAGTTCTGGCTCCTTTGGGGTCCGCAG
>NW_010244838.1:0-968 GCF_000690775.1 Eurypyga helias | reverse complement strand
TGCTGGCTCCTTTGGGTTCAGCAGTGTAACCTGGAGTCAAGTATCAGATTGGGAAGCAGAGAAAAGTACAGCTATCCCCCGTTTTCTCTGGAGAAAAATGGGACTGATGCTGTTACCAACACATAACCATCTCCTGCAGTAAAAATGTAGGAGACTTTTTTGAAAGAAAAGTGAAACACCCTAATGAGGTATTAGCATTATCATTCCTTGTATGACAGGCATCTGCACTCCTGCCATCCTAGCAAAATTTCAGTCAGCAGAGGGTATTTAGCCAAAATGAAAATTCAGCCTGTGTCTAATAAATGCTGCTGCTGCCCAGCCTTCCTTTTTTTTTTTTTTTTGTCAGCAAATAGCTCTGCTGTTCTCTCTCATGTAGCATTCATGTCCTACCCTGAAGACAGATGCATTTCAGGTGTTTCTTGCTTCTATTTTTTTTCTAACACAAGATAGCAGCATTTCACAAAAACCTTTTTTGGGTCAGGACAAAAGCTGCCATGCATACGTAACGTCGCGATCAGCATCTTGTCGCAAACTGGCTAGTGTGCAGAAAGTGCTGTCTCCTGGTGGATCAAACGGCTGGCTTTTCCTGCAGCTGCTTTAGCATAAAGCTTTGGGGAGGAAGCCCCAAAGTTCTCGCTGGTCCTAACACACGGCAAAAGAGCGGGCCTGTGGGTGCCTGGCCTCTCTGAGACATCACCGCCACCTCAGGTGAGCCCAACCCCCAGCAACACAAGAGCTGGGCCTGAGTGGCCTGAGCAGGATGGATCCAGCTCCATTGGAGCAGGATGGAGCTGGCTCCCCTCAGGGGAAAAACGACTGATCAGCGTGGATTTGTCCTCTGACTGGCCCAGAGGGCAAGCCTGGCCAGGCAGCACAGTGGAAACCCCGTGAACAGTCCTCCTCGCAGGAGCTACGAGGGGTGGGAAGGCAGGAGGAGGCAGGCCCAAGAGAGGTCCCACCTGGGTATC
>NW_010244837.1:0-6230 GCF_000690775.1 Eurypyga helias | reverse complement strand
GCAAGGGGGGTGCCAGCTCCCAGCCCACTGCCAGGCACCGGCAGCTTACGGGGGATTTAACACGGGGACAAGAGGCTACACATCTAGAGAGTCCTGTGCAGGAGGCCAAAGAAACTCATTGGGTAGACCTTCTGGCTTTAAAATCTCCTCAACTGCAGAGCCGAAGGGCCGGCTGCGAGGTTAGCGGGGGTGCGAAGGGGTAGTCCTTCAGGGTGCTGGCATCTCACCAGCGAGGTGCCAGCCTTGTTTGACGCACGTTGCCTTCGCAGTACAGTCACTGAATACCCTTGGCCATCGTCTGTGTGCTTACTGCCCTCGGCAGAGGAAAACACAAGCCGCTTTTCTTGGCGCAGATTACCCACGGAGGCAAGGCAGCGCAGACCCCGGGCAGCAGTCCGTCCCCCCAGCCATGTCCCCCATGCTCTCCTGCCTCACGGGGCCTCTAGCCTGCAGGGAGAAAAACACGGGCATCGGAGACATCCTCCGAAACCAAAGGTGTTGAGAACAGGAGTGAAGTGATGGTTGGACTAGATGACCTTACAGGTCTTTTCCAACCTTAGTGATTCTGTGAAATGCAAAGGGAAGGCAGTGGGAAAAGGGGAGTTAAGTGGCGGCACCACATGGTACCTTGAGCCTAACAAGTTTCTGCAAGAAGGAGCCTCCCCCCAAAAAAAAAAGATTTCAGCAGTTGGTTTCTGCTCAGAGGGAAGTGGGGAGGGATGCAGGTGTGATGATCCAGGGTGGGAGCAGGGCCAGCAAACCGAAGAGGCCCGGTCTCTGACCTGCAGGAGGACAGCAGTGGAGGCACTACTCATTCTGTGAGATGCGTGAAACCGTTCTCAAACCGTTGGGGGTTAGAACTAGATGACCTTTAAGGTCCCTTCCAACCCTAACCATTCTATGATTCAATGATTCTCAAGCTACACAGCAGCGTGTGTCAGCACAGCGCCGCAGCAGTCAGTCCTGACGAGGGGCAGAGCTAATTAGCCGAGGCACAGGATGACGTTAACATGGCATCTCAGATGGCTGAGATGAACCTCCCAAAGTCTCTGGAGTCCCTGCTGACTGCGGCCACTGTGTACGAAGTGAGGACAGGAGGGAAGACAGAGGTAAAATGAGTTGCTGAAGGTCACAGATCAGTGACAAGATGGAAAACAGAACCCATAGTTCCTCAGCCCTCCAGTACCTTCTCCTCTGGCCTGTAACAAAACCCCAAAACAACAGCGGGATTTAGATGCTGCTGACACAGTAGCTCCATGCGTTCCAGTGGGAAATCCTGTATTTTGGTACAGAATCATGCTGATTTGTTTGTGTACATGGAAGGAAAAAACTATTTCCTAGCCTGGCACCACAGCTCAGCGACACTCACTGACACACAAGTATCAGTGCCAGACAACTTGAAGGGGAATGAAGTGTATGCACTGTCATATTAGAAAAAGGCCCCACAACCCTACAGACCCAATCTGTCGCTGTAAGGTAAGGACAGCTGAATGCCCTTTGCTGCTCAGTGACTTCTAACAATTAAATAACCTTTCTCCCCCTGTCCCCTCCCGGGCATTCAGTGATAATATAAGATTTTGCACAATGTTTAGCTTACACAGCCATCTGGCACTTTGGCATTTCAGTAGCCTTGAACATTAAAAAAAACAATAGATAAAGAAAACCAGTCCTATCTTATCAGAGAGCCTGAGAAGTTTAACTCTGTCAGAGTACATAGGACTCACCAAGTTCTTTCATTGTTTCCTTCTTAATATTCCTCAAAGCTTTGCGTTGATGTACCCTAAACCAGGCTGTCCTTATCACCTTTCTTCTAGCTGTGAAACACTAACTCCAGCGGTCCCATCCAGATTCTGCACGAGATGTTCTGCTTCTGGGCAATGGAGACACAGAGAAGATGCATACTGAGGATACATGCAGGTTTTAAGCCCAAAATACTAGAAGTCTTGACTAAGCTAGGGAAAAGGATGCTCATTTCAAATTAAAACACAATGGTCCTGGCCTAACTCAATTAGAAACCTACTTATCGCTGCTGCAACGTCGCCTAATACCACTGCACTAAGCGCTGCATCTGCTTGTTAAAAGGGATCAAAGTTTAATTCACCCAAAGTAACCCACTCCAAAGACCCTGGAAACGACAAGAAGCTTGGTGTCGGCTCAACAGTGGCCTATGGTTGATTCCAGAGTTTGTTCTTGGGGTAATTGCCACTCCCTTCTTCCCCACGGAAGAAAACCAACCGGGTCCGAGTCTGTTTTGAAACAAATGTGATTTCCTTAAGAATGTGGCTTTGGACCTTGGAGGATGAAACCAGCTGCAGGATGCTTTCACCTGTTGTGCTAGAGCGGGTTGTCCACTGAAATCTGTGACAGCAGGGAACATTCAGTGTAAAGGCACTGTAAATAACAGAGGATGTAAAGATATGCTGAGATAAAAACTACTCAGGCTTTGTTTCCAACTGTACTTTGCATTATAAGATTGCTAGTTTGCATTTTAGACCAGCTGCAGTGAAAGCTGGGAGCTGATAAATGTGCTACAACACCTCCCTGTGAGGTATCAGGCTGCCAGGGTGCAACCCAATACCCAGACTCAGGTACCTCCTCTTTCTATTTATAACCCGGAGAGCGTTAAGACACCTCCCAAGGGCGAACGGAACTTCCCACCTACCAAGCACAGACCTGGTTACAGGAAACATCAAACAGGAGATGTATTAGACTTGCTTTGCATAGCCAGCATGTGGGTGCTTCCGTCAGCTAGGGATCACAGCCCCACACATCTGGGGTTTAGGGGTCTGGGAGTGCTCTTTGAAGGAACACAGCAAGGCTACCAATTTTATTTTTAACACCGTAGTCTTCAGGGGTTGCATTTGATGTCGTTTGTGCTAATCTA
This sequence comes from Eurypyga helias, assembly GCF_000690775.1. NCBI lineage: Eukaryota > Metazoa > Chordata > Aves > Eurypygiformes > Eurypygidae > Eurypyga > Eurypyga helias. The sequence continues at coordinate 3,346 of NW_010244837.1, read as the reverse complement.
GGTGGTAAAGCAAAAACCCAGGAAAGGGAAAACCCTCTCCAAGCTCATCCTGGTGAGAATCCAAATGTCTGTCTATCCTACCTGCCTGGACCATACCCTCCCCCCAGGCTACAGCCTGAGGCATTAGGGGTTTAGGGGGTGGCTATGTCACACTCCCGTTAGCAATGTGCTCCTGTGCAAAATGAAACCTGAAGGTCGGAGCAAGAAAATGCAGCAGGAGGCTTAAAGGTGTTTCCTTGCTCTAAGGCAGGAATTCAGATTCTGTCTTCTGCCCCTACAATGGGTTCTGTTTTTTAAACTACAGACCACTTCAGATGGAAAGCGTAAGCACAAGCGGGACCAACAGCCAGTGTGCCGCAACGGTTTTGCTGCACAGTACTTGATTAAAATATGAATTGATACTTATTTAATATCAATTAAATGTGGTGGGAGGACAACTCGGTGCCCTCCGCAGCACCATGCTGGGCTCCACATGCGGCAGTTTGCCGACGGGGGCTTTTCTCTGACTCTGTGCGAGTGGCAAGTACGTCTTGCTGCGGGCTACAGCTTTCTAGCTCCATTTGCCTGAACTTTCCCCCAAAATATATCCAGAAATTGTAATTATTTCAGGGCTAAATTTGGGGATGGGTTTCCCTGCACACTTCAGATTGCTCTTCAGTAAGGTACATTTGTGCAAGGGTGGGAGAATTACCCTCCCAAAGAGCAATACCCCATGTGAACGACTGAAGAGCAGAAAGGGCAAGTTCGCAGATTTCCATGCAATGATCTCCTCGGTACAGAATGTATACGATAATGACAGTTACATTGTCAAGAAACAGATAAATCCAAATTGGTTCTCAAAAATTCAGTGGCTGAAATGTAGGTATATTACCATAAAATCATCAGGACTGCATTGGAATGACACGTTTACCCTTTCAGGCATGTATAATAGCTGTACAGGATAATGAGTTTATATATTCATATTGCTTGTTTATTAAATGGTAGTATGTGTATTCCTCTTAACACAAGAAAACCAGTAGCAATCAGGAATTTAGCTGGAAAAAAATATTACTGTGTTTTATCTTAAAGCGACACGGCAATACTTGAAAACCATGGCGTTACTCAAATACATCAGGACCCTTGCGATGACCTAGATACCGTTAGTGGAAGGTGTCACTGCAGCACGTTAAGGGAACCCATTCTGGCCTTAACCTAGTTAGCTCAGGTAACAACCAGCAACTGTGCCCGGCAGAGCCCGGGCCTGCCAAGGACCTGAGTTAGGTGCTCGGGTTACTAGTCTGCCTTGAAGTGTGAACCGCTGCGTTATGGCCAATATGGTTATTTGAGCCAGCGAGATTAAAACCCCGGCTGTGGTGCAGCCACGCTTCCTAAATTCAGTATCAACATCCAGGAGCAGGAATTAGCCAATGCTTCCTAAATTCACTATCAACATCCAGGAGCGGGAGGCAGCCAATGCACCCATCCGGATGTTCCGAGGAGCAAACAAGTATTGTTTTGGCACAAAGGAATCCTTCAGATGCAGGTATACAGCAAGAAAAACTGATTTTTGGTTGGATGACACTTCTAAACTGATTTTTTCCCATGGTTCAAGATGGCTTACATCTTTGGACATGCCCACTGCCTGACATCATAAGGTAGAACTGTTAACACCCTCAAATTCCAGTGATTTGGGAGAAAAAGGGGATTGACAAAAACCAGCCAATAGTGAGAAGTGCATTGGATTGGACTCTGCGGGCAGAACACGAACTGCTGTAGCTCTGTTGTTTAACTGTGTCTTTTTCATACCACCAGGGAACCTGGCAGCAGCCAATAACCTCCGCAATAATCTTGAAATATCCTATAGTAAATCAACGATTGTAGGATTAGTTACAGGATGGTCCATGTCTGCAAATCTTTCCTGTAACCCCTGGGAAACTCCAGGGAACGGGGAGGGGGCACATATTTCTCCGGATGCTACAGTCCACGGTGCGCAGAGCCCCTCTCCAGGAAGACAGTTCTGATCACCGCTGTGGGGTAACCCCTGGGAAACTCCAGGGAACTGGGAGGGGACACACATTTCTCCAGATGCTACAGTCCACGATGCGCAGAGCCCCTCTCCAGGGAGACAGTTCTGATCACCGCTGCGGTCAACAGCTCAGACCAAATGGTCTTTAATCCACTTACTGCTGTTTTTGTCCACCGTTAGCGCGTTTATCTAAGAATTTACTGACGTTTTACTGTTACACCTTGGGAAGGCCCTGCCTTTTCAGGCCGTTGGAAAGGTACGGTGGTTCTCCGCCGGGTACCATCAGGCCTGCTGCTCAGCACCTGTTTGGCACCACTTTTCAAGCTGCCGTCCGCATTTCCGCAGTGCCACCAAGCGGCTGGTTTTTTGTCCACCGTTAGCGCGTTTATCTAAGAATTTACTGACGTTTTACTGTTACACCTTGGGAAGGCCCTGCCTTTTCAGGCCGTTGGAAAGGTACGGTGGTTCTCCGCCGGGTACCATCAGGCCTGCTGCTCAGCACCTGTTTGGCACCACTTTTCAAGCTGCCGTCCGCATTTCCGCAGTGCCACCAAGCGGCTGGTTTGTTCCTTTTTTTTTTTCTTTTTTTTCGCTTTTCAAGCTGCCGTCCGCATTTCCGCAGTGCCACCAAGCGGCTGGTTTCTTCATTTTTTTCTTCATTTTTCTTCTTATTTTCTTCATTTCTTCATTTCATTTCTTCTTTCACCTCTCCTATGACGAAAGGCTGTGAGAACTGGGCTTGTTCAGCCTGGAGAAGAGGAGGCTCCGAGGAGACCTCATTGCAGCTTTCCAGTATCTGAAGGGGGCTACAAGGGTACTGGGAGAGGACTTTTTACAAGAGCCTGTAGTGACAGGACAAGGGGTAATGGGTATAAATTGAAATCAGGGAGGTTTAGATTAGATGTCAGGAAGAAATTCTTCCCGGAGAGGGGGGGGAGGCACTGGGACAGGTTGCCCAGAGAAGCTGTGGATGCCCCATCCCTGGGAGTAGCCAAGGCCAGGCTGGATGAGGCTTGGAGCAACCTGGTCTAGTGGAAGGTGTCCCTGCCCATGGCAGGGGGTTGGAACTAGATGATCTTTAAGGTCCCTTCCAACCCTAACCATTCTGTGATTCATTAGCGTTTCTACACAAACCGTCCGGCGGATGAGAACCGCGCTCAACACAACCCACCCCAGCAAACGGCAAGGCCAGCACGACTACAGGAGGGCATAAAGGAGCTGCAGGGTTTGTGCGGCAAAAGCGTGAGGCAACCCCAGGCCCTGGGGCCTCTGGAGGCAGCACCGCGCCGTCACTGAGGCGCGCGCACAGACCTGCCCGGCCGGCGGGACGAGGACCGCGGG
>NW_010244836.1:0-8942 GCF_000690775.1 Eurypyga helias | reverse complement strand
TATATATATATATGTCTGTATTTGATGATGTTTGTGTCATCAACAAATTTCATTAGTCCATTTTACTACTTCTGCCAAGTTCAATATTGAAAATGTGAAATAATATTGGCCTGGAGACTGATCCTTGGGGAGCAGCAGCCATAAATTCTTTTCAGCCCAATCTGCCCTTTTTAACACATACTACTTGTGTTTGCCCCCCATCCACACAGAGTTTTCTGCAACCAGTCTTAATTACTCTGACTTTGTAACTTTCTTATTTATTGTTATGTCTGACTCCACTCCTGCTACTACTACAAGACATGAGTTTCTGCTCCAAGTTAACGTATCAGAGTTTTGAATGTGTTCTCCCACATCACAGTGAGTAACAGACCTGGAAGATTACTGACTTCTCTTCATAATTCTTGTTTTCTTGTAGTGGCAGAAGTATCGGTCTAAGCAGAGGTGATGTAATCAGTGTTAAATACCAGGAGAGTGTTTGGAGCTGTGAAGTGCAGGAAATCTCCTGGTTGCAAAGGCAAGTGGGGCCTCTAACCGAGAATGAATATTCCACCGGCCAAACAGCTGTATGTTACACACAACAACCACAAGTGAAGTGCTTATATGTCCCTAAGGATATGTGTCTTAGTCATCCTATGTGGCAGCTGCCATTCTGCAGGGATAAAGTTACATCAAATGTATGTTGCTCATAAGTTTGAGTCAGGTACAAATAACTTTTGAATTTATAATCATGTGCTGTATAATCCTCAAGTGGTAGCATAAACAGAATCAGAAATATAGTGAAAATTATGTTCAATTCTGCAAAACAGAGTTTTAAATGTTTGATGTCATTCATTGTTTTGTCCTTAAATTTTATCTAATAAACGTTATGAAGTAGTAGAATGTCTATTATCGTCAGCTGGAAAGCAACTGATATCTGGTTTTTTCTCCTTAATTTTCCTCTGTTCTAACATAAGCATTTTTCTAGCATGAATGGATACAGATTTTTCCATTAAAAACTGTTAGCAGTGGATGAGTAAATGTCTGCCAATGTTACAGCCAGTTCATGAAGAATCCAGCTTCACGGTCTCGCCAACACAGCAATTAGGACCACATGTGCGAGAGAGGGAAGGGAAGCCTATGCATAGTGATGACAGTCCCATAATACCCGATGGCTGCCTTTCCAGTCCCAGATTTCAGAAACTTTTTAAAACATATCTGCCTGTTATAGAGTTTCTGGTTTGTGTATTTAAAATCCACTTAAAATTCACAACACTTCTTTCTATAGTATTATTCATCTCTTCTTCGACTACTTACATTTACGTCTTATTATGTCAGGAAAAGAGTCAGTTTTCAAATGACTTAATGCAAGAGCAATTAAAACATACTAATGTTGATAATGTATACAGGTTATGTCCATATAGATAGCTGTATGTGCATATGTATAAAAATATACAAGAATATTAAATCTACAATTGTTTATACTGTGAATGACTCATGGGAATTGCACTAGACTTCAGAAACATCTACACCTCAGTCAACGGCTTTGTTTCAGTCCTGATCAATGTGGGAGATGTGTCACTTGTTTAGCAGCCTGTGTGAAATTCATGTGGGGTTATACCCCAATCTCTTCTCAACAACTGTACAAATCATGCTCAAATACCTGGATCTTAGTGATTTGTTTTATGAAAGGGATTGTAAGCCTGAATGGGTATGGAAACCAAATTGTACTACTGCTATAAAGTTTAATAATGATTTGAACAATTAAAATATATTAATGATAAATACATATACATAGGTTGTGACTGTGATTTAGGCACAAATCCAAGTGGGAATTGTAATACAATGATAACAGCAATCAAGGGAAAAAAGGATTCACTTTCCAAAGTAGAATTAGAGTTACTAACATAGAGACAAAGAGTGTTCTGGCCTTAAAAGCCAAATTGCATATTTTTCAAGGAACAGCTCAGCATTGCTCAGAGACAGCGGACACAGAAGAAAACACGATTTCTGAGGGATGGCGCAGTGTCTGATGTGCCAGGGAACAGGCTGTATGCAAATATGAACCAGGACAGAGGCAGAAACCCAGGCTATTGGTGCAGAGACCAGGAGGATGCCCAGCTCCACAATTCACAGGTTAAAAGGCAGTTTGAGTTGCTCCTGTGCTCAGCAGGTGGTATGTGTGACAGCCATTCAGCAGACACACCTGGCTCCTAAGGGCAGCCTGGGGTTTGCAAGGGCGACATGACGCATCCCTCTCATCAGCCACTGGGCTGTTATGGCCAGGCTGTTATACCAGGCATGTCACAGTCCCCTTTAGAAGTTAATTGTGTAAACTCAAAGCACAGGCTCACATCCTAGAAGCCTGACTGTCCCTACAGCATAATGGCGCACATGCTGCCTGCTCCATGCCACCATCCCTCTCCCAGACACTGCTGGGTGAAGCCAGAGGTGTAGTCCCTGTCAGGATCCATTCCCAGTGTGAGCTTTGGATGGGGACTCCCTGGTTTGGGAGGGGAAGAGAGCTCTGATTTTGGGACAGGACACAGGTTGGACTCTAGTTCTTATGGCCAGAGAATGGTCCTTGGGCTGCTTTTAATTAGCTTTACTAACCTCATTGTATCAGAGTACACTCCCCTTGAGGCAGTGAGGACCCAGCTGTTGACTATTTAAATTTTTCAGGAATTCAGTGCTAAAGACTGAAGACCTCATAAAATACAGAAAATCTGGGGTCAAGGATGCTCGCCTCTTGGTGCTTGGTTCTCTCTTCAGATAAGTACTGGAGCTACTACAATTACTGAAGCATGTGCTGCAAAGAGCTCAGTATTTTTAATTATTCTCTCTAGTCAGTTCATTAAGCACTGTGCTTGAAGGTGAAATTTTTGTGTGAAGACTCACCTTTTTCACATATTCAAATAAACAAAATCATTATCTCTGCAATGATAACATTTTCCAGAATACTCTGTCCATTCATTTGGGGCCCAGGGCAGATAAGAAACACCTGCAGTATGCTGAACTACACAAGCATAATATTTTGGTTATGATGGGTAATGCCAGAAAAAGCCCTGACATCTAGTGACTAAAGGTTGGTAGGAACTGTAAATCCCCAAAGGGCTGAAACCAGACTCATGTTCTTTTTAAGTAATGGCACAGTGCCAAGAGGATGCCGTTCTGTTACAGCACTGCAGTGAAGTGGTTAGGGTCAGAATTGCATTTAGGCACAGTCGTTGGATAACTGCCCATCCAGCCTCATTCATTCACATACAGTACATATGCTTATAATGCATTTCAAGGCCTCTGTAACAAGGACTTGAAACCAAGAGAGAGAACAATAAAGATTTAACCAACCATCATAGCTGGTTCTTTTCCCAGCCTCTGAACTCTGTCCAGAAGACACAGCCAGATGTGGCTTGAAGAAAGAGCCCATAATCCAGAGAATGAAAGAAGAAGGTGGAGAGAAAGGGGTTTTCAGGACATCAGTTAAGGAAAAAAAAAAGTCTTGGTTACATATGGGGCTAAGGAGTCTACAGATGTGCACGGGATGAAACCTTATTCTCAGCTCCAGGCATACATTTCTCAGGAAATCACTAACTTCCAGCACGGCCCCCAATATTGGTCTGACAGATACAGGAGCCATGAACTTGTACTTCCTCTTGACATAATGTTCTCCTGATATTTTAAGAAAATGGATTTATAATATTCTTGTACATGGATCCTAGCAATCAGGAAGTATGTGGCTGCAAAATTAAGATTCTTGTAAGATGCAATTTAAAAAATCTCCTTCAGGGCACAGCTATGCTATGGAGTACAGTACAGTGTCGTGCAGAGATATGTCATACAAGGAGAGGCAGACAGAGCTGTAGCTGTTCAGCCTGGAGAAGAAAAGGCTCGGGGTGGGTCTTACTCATGTGAAGGTGCAGGGCACTAAAGAAGATTGATCCAGGATCTTGCCTGGGATTTCCAGTGAAAGGACAAGAGGATTTGGGAACTAATTGAAATACAGGAAATTCCATTTAGGTATAGAAAAAGGTGGGAGTTTTTAACGTGAAGGTGACTGAGCACTGGAACAGGTTGAACAAGAAAGTTGCGGAGTCTCCATCCTTGGAGATATTCAAAGCCCAATTGGATACAACCCTGTGCAAGATGTTGTGGCTGACCCTGGATTGAACTAGATAGTCTCCAGAAGTGTTGTCCAACCTCGACCACTGGTTCTGTGGTCTGTAAACAAGTGGTGATTTGGCAGCTCCAGGACAAAGCAGCCAGGCTGTGTTGGTGGGCTGCTGTGCTCAGCCCACTCAACCAGATTAGTTTTTGCTCAGTGCCACCTAACACAGCTTAACAACTTCTGACACCCAAGATGGTGTTTCTGCATGCTGCGACATTAGGATATTTAGATCTATCACCTCTTCCCCTTAAGAATTTCTTTTCTTCATGACAGTGTCCTACATATGGCCTTGTATTTGGAAAATGCCTTCAGTTGAGTTTTCTTCCTCTAGTTTTAGCTGCTTTGAAGTTTTGTATGGCATTCTAAAAGTCTGGAGGTCCTATGTGAGAAACCAAGAAGCTGGACACTTGGGAACATCATGCAAGGGGTAACGGGTTTAAATTGAAATTGGGGAGGTTTAGATTAGATATCAGGAAGAAATTCTTCCCGGAGAGGGTGGTGAGGCACTGGAACAGGTTGCTCAGAGATGTTGTGGATGCCCCATCCCTGGAAGTGTTCAAGGCCAGGCTGGATGAGGCTTTGAACAACCTGGTCTAGTGGAAGGTGTCCCTGCCCATGGCAGGGGGGTTGGAACTGGATGATCTTTAAGGTCCCTTCCAACCCAAACTATTCTATGACTCTATGCCCAAATATAGTATTCTCATCTGATCTTGATATGATTAGTAAAATCATTTTTGTTGACAAGTCTAAAAAGCACACATCTGACACTTTCTCTCCATTACAGAAACATCACTATTTGCTGCTGAAATGTCAGCCAAATAATATGAAGTGATATCTTCCGATTAGAGCTAGATTTTTAAAATAACCACTCTTTCTATTAATCAGTTTTATGTGTACTTCAGCAAATACTGACAGAAATATTCTACTTAACATGGGAAAATTTAGAAAATAGAAACAGTTTTAATAAAGATTTTTTTTTTTTTTTTTTTTAATGACAGCTCTGTGGTATACCTTGGATCAAGTTACAGCATGTCAAGAATATGGGGTGAAACCCTACCCTTATGGAAATCACAGAAAAATAGACCAGGGTTGCATGCATGAACTGTAATTGGCAAGAGTTAAATGTCATAAATATTCATTTTGTTTGGAATTAATGATGGAACAAGGATATGTGAAATGCTGGTTTTGAGACACATTTTGAGAATTTTGAGAACTATTTTAAGAGGTACACTCATTTTACCTATTTGGAAAAAATGTTGGCCTTGATTCTTGTCTCACAATAACCTTGAACAGGATGGAGATTGCTAGGTCATTGAGTTTAGCCTTCTTTTATAATAAATGAGTACTTTATAATAATACCCTGTACTCATTTATCCAGGGACATCCTAAATGCTTCTTGATTTTATTAGTCTAAAGTAAAACCTGTTCAGTTATCCTGTTACTGCTGGTATTTTAAGTGCATTGTGTCACTTCTGCACTAGTACGCTGGTAGAAGTGAAAAAGCTTACTGGCTAGAATGACACAACCTAGCACTAAATGAATAGGGAAATCTATAAATCAGAGCAGTTATCCAGAGAGGCTGGATGCAGCTATGCTTAAACAGAAAAACTCTGCAACTGCTCTCCTGTCCAGCGACCTAGTCTGTGTGCACACTGGCTGACATTAATGGATGTGAATTTCTCCTAGTGCTTAGCATAAACCTGTGGCTGGCCCTCCATACTACATTTAAATGCCTTACTGGTTTTGGGCCATCATTGTGGTATTAACAAATATTTTTTTCTGTGACTCTTAGGTAAGGTTTCTTACTGCTAAAGGAACACACTTAAACACCATCATGTAGCACATGCTAATAAAACATATTCACCTCCTAAGTTGTGTGCATCTGTCTTTTGATATATCAATAGCATGTTCTGGTCATAATTTGAAACCAAGAGGCTGCTATAAACACTGATCTTCGTCCTTACTTTCAGGCTTTCTTGAGACAAATTGCTAATAGGCTTTTTATAACTTTATGTTACTAAAGAAATCTCAAGCAATGACAACATAAGGGAAAAAAAAAGAGTAGTAACTATTTTCAGAGGGTCAATACATTCAGCTGTCTGGCAAATTTAATTTTTTATGAACCTATGGAACAATGCATGCCTGGAATAGACCCTTGATTAGCATGGCATCGCTGGAGACTTGAGGCATCTTTCTTTGCCTGCAATGTATCTTCTGTGGGTAAGTACTGTGAAATCATCTTTAGAGCTCTCATCAATCTTAAAGCACTCTGGAGAGACATTTTAATCCCCGTGCACAGATGGTGCAAATATATCACAGAGAACTGAGATGACCTCCCAAAATATACCCAGCAGGTCAGCAGCAAAACTGTGGATTCCTCCTAGACAATATCCTACTTATCCAGACATACTGTTTCTCAGGAGGTGTCACTATTAAATCATTGTCAAACATTTCCTTTTGCTTACCTTCTTGCTCTGATCCTCATGGGCTAGGTACAAGATTGTTCTTTCAGCCTTGAGCAGCCAGGAGTGATGCAAAAGGACACATTCCTAAGCATTTTGCTGATTTTGTGGCTGTCTGGATTTCTGTGTCTAGCAGACAGACAAAAGGAACTACAGAGATTGTACAAAGCACTATTCTATGCAGTGGTTAATGAATTAAGCTCAATTAATTATTACTGGCTGGACTTTACTTCTTATTCCCTAGAAAACAGTACAATTTCTTCAGACTGTTGAAACTGGATTTTTGTTTATTTTTTGGCTTGTACTGTGTGTGTGTATCTAGGCAGCTGTATATCTGTAGTTCAGCTCCGAAGACTATAGAAAGAAAACCACTAACAACAATTTTGGTGATTCAGTTTTGATATCCTCAGCCTAACTAGCAAACAGCTATCAAAGTGACATCCCAATGGTAGGCCAAAGTGGAAAGGAACCTTCTGGCTATACTACTTGTAAATATATGTGGCTATTGAAGCCCAAAGGGATTCAAGACAATTTAAACAATGTCATGGTGTGTTTTCTAGGCTGGAATGTAGTTTTTAAAGAGTTTGGACATTAAAAAAAAAAAAAAGTCTATCTGCAATCATTTTACAGGCTTCTCTTCTCTCAGTTATGCCTCAATGGCAGAAGTAGCCTGCACTCTTCTTTAGTGCTACCTCTTAACCTTGCAGGTCCTGTACAAACAAATCTCTCAATCAATTGATCCCTCAGATCAGGCTAAATGTCCAAGCTGAGTGCTGCTCTTTTGCTAAGACTGGTAATACTTCCCCAGTATGATATGGATGCATTAAAATAAACAAATGGTACATCTCCAGCATTTTCCCAGAATTTCCAGAAAAAGAACAACTTCTCCCACTCTCCACTGGGAAAGCAGCAGAATTGTTCAGCATATTGATACAGGAAATGTCCCCAGAAATCCTACCAATGCACCTGCATGTTACAGTACTAGTGACGACAGGTATGGCTGTCTAGTGCATTAAAACGATGCCAGTCACTGACAAATTCACCTGTCAAGCCATAACTTCAGTGGCACTTAATGACCAGTACTTGTAGTTACTTAAGAGGAGAACTGTAAAAGCTGCTCTAATTATATTTATGTCTTAAAAAAAACCAAACCAAACAAACCAACCAACCAACCAAACACAAAACCCCAACAAGTAAAGAAAAGTTATGAACTGTCAGGCATATGTGTGTGAAAAATGTGATAACTGCTATATTCTGCTCAAATGTTATTGACCAGATTGTCAGTTTTAATTTAATGAGGCTGTGGTCATTAATTTTAAAGTAGTTTCAGTAGATGAGGATCTGGTTTTAATACTGAACACGGTAGGAACTGCAAGAAAACAAACAACACTGATGTAGCTGTTGTAGCATAGGGACAAGATTTTCAATAATAGAGGTCCAGGTTTAGATTCCAATTTTGATACCAAGGATAAGTAGCCTAATTCTTAAATATCCTGACTACATTGCAAGTCTTCCTGGTGTCAGTACCACATATGGTCTTAATAAATTTCATCTCAAGGAGATTCCTCACCAATTGCTTTCACATTTTCTTCGATAAATGCGTCTAGTGGATCCTTTACACTTGTTGATTGTTCTATTTAAACATGCATCAAAGTTCTTATGAGGCGCTTTCAGCCCTTGCCAAGGGTATCCATATTTGTGCAGAAGTTGTGTTCTGCTTTTGCCACATATCAGATATCATAATGCTTCTAAGGGGTGAGGAGAAATGAGTACCTGAGTTTATCAACCAGGGACTCAGTGAATGTTATGCTTCGTCATGCAACTGAACTCATTATTTTCTGTTCAGCTGGTGTCAGAGTTTGACCCTTCTTCTCATGGAAACACTGCATTTCCAATTTTTACGTTTACATATTTTCACATCACTAATGAGAGATTTTGATATGTTATTGGATAACAACAACATTTCTTGTGGTATCTTAGCTGAACCATAAGTGTTCCACAAGGAAAAGGCAGACATGCTAGCAAATGGAAATGATGCTGCAACTTAGACTATGGCTCTGGATTATCAGGAGGAGCATATTAAACAGTTCTCAAAATATGGCAATGAAATAAAAAAGGAAAATATTTTTTTAGCAAGACTGGAACTTACATACTCGGTGAATAGCATAGTACAAATTAACCGTAGAAGGTATTAATCTCAGTAAATGACAAAGTAGAGGCTATCACGAATAGCAGTGCTTCAAATATCAGTACCCAAAGTAGAGAGATTCCTGGAAAAATCTGCATACTTTTCCATATTCCAATCACATATATCTTCAGTAACTGTGTTGTCTAAAGAG
>NW_010244835.1:0-15019 GCF_000690775.1 Eurypyga helias | reverse complement strand
GGAAAAGGCGAAGGAATGGGGCGGGAGGGCAGAGGAATCGGGGCTTCAAACCCATCTCTGAGCTTGGCTGGCAGCACCCCGCAACTTCAGAGGGGAGAGGCTTACGTAAATGCGCCTTCCATTGAACTAAAGATAGGAGACATGGCCTCGGGTGTGCAGGCTATTTATAGCCGCTTGCTCGTGATGCTCACCATTCCTCTGGCACCGGATATGTGAACTGTGCATAAACAACTGCCCTTTCATTAACTCCAAAGGCCTGGACTCCCATGCTTGGAAAATACAGATCTCGTTGGATTATCATGGTGACATCTCTGCTGTGGAAGAAGAGTCCACCAGCACCTTTTATTGTTGGGTCAGCTTCCTAACCGAAACCTTGTGTCATTTCTGCCCAGCAATGAGCCGCTTGCCAGGAATAGGAGAACATTTTCCACTGAGAACTCAAACTGATCCCTTGGCTGATGGACCCTTATTTTCATGGTGCTATGAGGATTTACAGCTGTAGTGGTCCCTAATTTTTCATTTAGTTTTTTTTTTTTCCCCCAGTGTTGCACACCCTTTTTCTGTTCGCTGACATCTGCTAGACCCTTTGCTTTTGCTCTCCTTTAGTGCTTCCCTGGGCTAGACCTCCTGTGGTCCACCTCCGTGTTCAATCCAGTATACACCTTACTCAGGGCAAAGGAGAGAACTGGAAACCAAGAGCCCTGGTGAAGAACTGATACTTTTACTGTCAGGTGCTTGTTTCTGTGCTTTCATATCTGTTGGGCCTTACTCGAGGTAGCAGTCATAGGAGACTGCAGGAGTTGCTCTAAAGCTGCCCTCATCAATCTAATTCTGTCTTGAGGGTGTAGGGGTACCTTAAATGACCTCTCAGGATTCCTTCCAGCCTTATATAGGACCCTATTACACTGCTGTGTTAATCCTATCGTATTCATGGGCACAAAAGACAGGGTAACGGCTCATACCCAAACAAAAAAAGACACAGAAAGGTGACAGACTGGACACCTAAGCATTCATCTCCTCCCCAGTGAGCTCTTCCTCGCACTGTACACAGCCCACCTTTGGATGCCTGTGTCCGCCTCCCTGCAGAGCAAGCAGGGGTGCTGTTGATACGCTTCAAAGCAGTCTGTGCCCCAAATAGCACATGTCCCAAAGGCACACTTAGCTGAGAACATTAGCGCATTCATACCAAGAACATCGCCCAGCCTCTCCCAGTGTGCTCTCTTCCTGGCAGACTTGATAGAGAAATCACAAAAGCAGTCACGCAGCCTATTCTTCCATTTGCTTTCATTTCTTTTCCCTAGGCTTTGTATTAATTTGGACACAGGAGTTTCTTGATAGAAAATGACAAGTGACAAGCGCTGGAAGTACAATTTGCTGTTCGTGATAATCACCCATTGAAAGCAAATGGCACTTCTGTACTTCCACTCCAGTGATTCGTTAAGGAGTTGGTGTAGCCACTGCCTCGGAAAAGGCCTGATTTGGACACTTATTCCCTCACTAATTTGTTAAGTAAAGTTAAAACATTCTGCTTGGATCTTAATAGATGTGGCTTTATTACTTGTTTTTTCTGGAAGGTTTGAGATGAATAGAAGAAACTGTTGGAAAGTATGAATTAATGAGATGTCCCTTTGCCTTCCCTCTTCATCAGAACAGCTTGAATTAAGAAGACCCCCTTGATTTCAGACCAACTCATTGAAAACTGAGGGGCTTTGAGCTGTTTCTTGATAGAACTCTGCATCTAAAAGTAGTTTGTGCATGGTCCAGATACCTCAACTTCCAGTACCATCTTTTAAAAAGTTAAAAGCAGTTGTTCACGATGGGCATGAGCTTTCAAGCCCCTTTCAGGTGTACTCTGGATATTGTAGGTGGATCATCACCTTCCTCATGTCTCTTGTGCTCTCCCTGTTGTAAAACACAGGAGTTCGGTGCAGCTCTGGGGATGTACAGCTTGTTACGGCAGCAGTGCCTAGGGAAGCACTGGGATGCCTAGCTGGGTCCAAACTGGTGAAGCACAGTGGCAAAATGTCCTTAGGAGAAATTTTGTGTCATGTTCTCAGTGCTACTGGTTTTAAAACAGAACTGTCTAAATCACAGAGAAAATAATGGGCTGTTTCATACAGGCCCAGCGACTTGGGAACTGTATTTGGGTGGTGTCTTGCAAAGAAAGTGAGAAACGTTCCATAGTTCCTGCAAGAGCTCAGTAGGGGACATTTTCAGAGTTGCCTAAGGAGAAGTTTGGTCAAGGGAGGTCCTGGGGCATTGGCTGGTCATCTCGGGTCTGTTTTGCTGCATTCAGGCTGGGTTATACCCTGTCTGTGGCAGACCAGTGACAGGGATCCAGGTGAGAGGCAGCTGTGCCTGGTCTCGGCACCTGAACTGTGGCAGCACAGAAGCCGGCTGCTTGCCCTCCCTCCTGTCTGCAGAGGACTGTGCAGGGTTCCCAAAATACCTTACTGCTGCTGGCAGTGGGGCAAGCATGGAGGCTGAATCAATGTGTTCAATGTGGAGCACAACAGCTGGTGCACTTGATGTTGTGCAGAAAGGTCTATATGGGAAACCCCAAGTTTTGCAGGGGAGAACAGGCATCCCCTGCACAGTCTTTTTGTGTTTGGGATATTCTCACTCTCTGCTTCACCAGAGAGCAGTAGAACCTAAGAGGTTCTTGCTCTGTGGTTAATACATCCTTGTCCAGCTGCTTCTAGGTTAGCTATTTTGAGTAATAGGAGGAGCATCTACCCCGGATAATCAGAAAATCAAGAGTCAGGTCCTGAAGGTTGTGGAACTTACAATACAATACTGCTGATACTCATTATGCCTGTTGCATCTATTTGCTCACTGGCCATAGAGATTTATGGCTTCAAGCTTCATCCCATACCACCAAGAGCTAGCAACTTGCCTTGTTTTTTTAAAACACTGAGGAAGGACATGCAGGTAGTTGACTCCAGGAGATGGGAATTGAAAGAAAACTGTCCTACAACCTCCTGGTGAACCATGAGTGCTTGCAGGACCATGGTGTCCCTTTTCTTGAAAAGTTGCCTTGTACAAGTGAGATTTCTCATCCGCAGCCCCCGCACTGCAGCCTTCGCTGCGCCATGCTTCAGTTCTTCCCTTGACAAATTTAGGGGCTACCAGGAACATTCGTCCCACTTGTGTTTGCGTGACACTTGGGCAGTGTTAGTGTTGTTTATACATCAGGGGGAGATCCTCTTCGCGGGGCAGTGCCTGTGTCCTGCACATAGCAGGAGGAGCCCTTGGAGTGGCCGTCACAGTGTGGGTGCACCCATGGGTGCTTCTGCCTATTCTCCCCACTTTGAGCACCTCTCCTGCAGCCTCCCAAGTCAGACCTTCTCAAAAAATGTTCTCTGCCCATCACTGAGCTCCCATATTCCCTTATGCTTGTGGGAAATCTGCAGGATCGGATTCCTCGGTGGGATGTGGCTCTGAAATCTCTGTCCTGCACGTGGGGGATACGTGCCGATTGGTAGCACATTTTTAAATAATTTGCTACACTCTAATCTCCAGCCCACAGGAGCCGAGTAAATTGATCCTATACTTTCTGAGCTAAGCTTAATCTTTTATTGTCTGGTCAGCGTAGCTCACAGAACAGCAAGCTCCATTTTCACTGCGGACAGTTGCAAGCACCAAAAGTTAGAATCACTGTTAGTAGAAAGTGCAGGTTTTATGGGTTTCCTCTTTTTCATTTTGATCTAGATGACATCATAAAACGCCACAGGAAAGAGCAAACAGATACTAGTGCTGCTGGGGACAGGCGAAGGCAGCAGATCAAGAACAGGAATTCAGCGTATGGGTATGGACGGCCCCGTTTCCGTGCATGGATGCAAAGGAATTTGCAAGGTAGGTGAGCACCTTGGGACAGTGGAGGCCTGCCAAGCTGGAAAACACGTTTGTGTAAAAAAATACAGCTCTCAAATCCTTCTCTTATCTAATTCCTGTGTGCATATGAGATGTACTCGGGCTCTGAATAGCTTTTCTCTCTGCAACAATGGAATATCAGGGCCCCTTCAGAGCATAAATTCATCCATTTCTCTCCCTTCACCCTCTCATGAATTACTAATTCAGTGTGACTTAATATCTATTCTCTATTCCCTTTTGGCTTTGCATATTTTAATTATGCCTCTTCCTAATCCTCTTTTTCCCAGAACACACTTAAATTACCCTTCAGTAACTGTCTTTGATAGCTCAGTTATTGGAGCTAATTTATCACTTTTGCCAACCATGCTATTTTTAAGATGAGGTTTTTTATAATACCATGTGATCACACACCAATCTATGTTTGGTTCCACTAGCTTTTATCTACAAAACCAAAGTGATCTGCTGCATGAAATGCCATCTTTATAATTATATTTTTTTTAAGTTACTGCTAAATCACTTCATTAAAGATTTTAGTGACATTTTGCAGCGATGTCTTTGCAGTCTTCCCTTGTAGTGCCAGTGGCACACCAGGACAGTGGGACTGCTAGGAGCAATCCTGCTTGTCTCTGATCTGCCTCCCACTCTCATGTTCTTGGTCTCCACCACATATTGCCTTACCAAGAATCGTTCCGTTTCAGAACAGAATGATGATAATTGCCCTTTGCAAATTGATTTTTCTGTCAAAAACACAGGCTTTGATATTCTTTCACACTCAAGCAACTACTGCATGCAGAGTCAAAGAAATTTTAAAAATACATATTTTTTAGCTGTTCTTCAAAAAGGAGAACTTCTCTGTTCATTTATAGAATTATTTCTCGTACTCTCAGCATTTCATAGGTTTTTAACTGAGTCTGAATTCAGCCCTGCCAAGTGCAGGGACTCACCATGCTCTGTGGAGCTGATGTCAGAGGCAATTTTGGGAAGCTTAGCACAACTGGGAATTTAGCCTGTAATTTTTCAGGGGCTCATTTCACTTTGGTCCCTGCTGAAATGCAGTCCCTTCTGGGCTGAGACGTGATAACCATTATCAAAATGACGATCAGAATAGCCCAGCTCTGTAATGACAGAGCATGGAGAAGGGTATTATGCTGATTAAACCAGCACAAGAATTCCTGCAAGCAAAGTGCTCTTCCCCCTCCTGGAATATGGCTTGAGCCATCTCCCCGGTGGTGGAAAGATGATTTGTAATGACAAGAAATTTGAATTTCAAATCACTTTGGAAGAAGAGCCTGTCTAGATTGGTGCTTCTCCCCAAACTGAACTTGCTGGGCAGAGGTGCCTCGTGATTAACGCAAGTGTGCTCAGCACCAGGCACTGAGCATGCTCCCAAACAAGGAGGGTGTCTTCCCTGGCTGATGCTGTGTGATTTTATTCAAATATTCTTTCATTATTGAGTATCTGCCAGACTTTTTGCAGAGATGGAGCCTCCCAGGTGTCACACGTCAGGATACATGACAGACTGAGCCGAGGCCTTGGTCCCCAGCTGGTGTACACAGGGTATCCCTCGGAGGCCGATGGCTCCATCGTTAGTTATTTACACTGGCTGAGGCGTGCCTGAGTGCACTACTGAGCAGAGGCTCTTTAATGTGAACTGACTGACAGGGACATGATTTTCTAGTTAGGGCTGCCTTTTGCATCAGTCCCTCCCATTGCACTGGTGAGATACCCAGGAAAGGCAGCTGAGCTCAGTCTGTCTTGCTGCAAGAGGAGTTGCCCTCTCCAGGGTGCAGGAGGGCGGTCTGGCAAACAGGCAAGAGCCCAGGGTGCTTGTTGATGGGAACAAGAAAGGCAAAAATAAACTGTGGGGACAGAATCAGGAGGGGAAAAAATGGCGATTAAACACAGCATGACCACTTCTGGTCAAAAAGACACAGATTGCCAAATTCAAGTGTTTCTTGGGAAAGGAACATTTACACACCTGCATTTCTGTGGTGAGAGGGCGTCGTTTGCAAAGAAAATAACTGCTGGCCCCACAGAGCTCATGAGCAGGATTGCATTTTTGTGAGTCTTCCCAAGCAGCACCTCCGGCTGTAGGGAGCGAAGCACCCCGATGTGCTGTTCGGGAGGTGCTTCCCACAGACATGCCCTGGCACCCTTTTTGTTTTAGAGCCAGAGCAGCTCAAATCATCGCTTGTATTCCAGTGTAACCAGCCCACGATGGCACTGACCAGTGTTACCGCCTGGGGCTGGAGCCTTCATTAATCACTGTGGTGATGGCCCCTGACAGCAATGTCCCTGCTGCCTGAGAACACTTCATTTCTAATTGCTGCAAGTCACTGTAAATTGCTGTGATGTAGAATCGATGGGATAGGATCAATAAATGCGTCTAACTGCTCTGTGGTCTGTGTCAGTGGGGTTCTGCTCTATGGTGCAGGGGTTTAGCCGCACTCTTGCTGCCCTCTGCCATGCTTTATGCCTGATTTATACACCCCCCTGAGTACAGGTGCACATTTCACTGGCATAGAGACCTGGAAAAGAGATATTCATTATGACTACAGAAGTTTATCAGGTGCAGTAATTAGGCTTTAATGCACTGTGCCTCCATCTGACAGAGTGCTTTCCTCTTGCTCGACCCTTCAGCACACTTCAAAATCATAAACAGGCTTAGGGGAAAACCTTAAATGCAAGATGGGCTGTTGGTGGGCATGTACTGTGCAGTTACGTAAACCAGCAGCAGAAGGTGCCCCCTTCAATATATGCAGTAAGAAAGGATATGTTGAGCTAAAAAAAACCCCAAACATAAATATATACAAAAATTATGGTCCAGTCTTCACTTATCAAGTGCTGTAATTTGGGTACTCAGAGCTATTCCAGGCTGCTGGGAGGTGGCCTCAGATGGTCAAGTCACTTGTATATCTGTATCAAAAGGCGAAAAGCTTTTTCCATTTCACAGTTAATTCATAGCAATGTGAGCTCTGACAACGGATTGACAGGTTTCCTGATGCATGCGTTCCTGCTTTTAATAGGAATCAGAATTGTGGGAGGCTTTTCTGTTCTATATTCTTTCAAATCAAATGATGTGTTTGTCAGTCCTACATATAATAAGAATGTTAGTGAGACGTTGGAAAGGTAAATTATTTAATATTCTGCAAGATTAATTTACTTTTCTGGAATAAATTAATGTGATTCACTATTTATATAGATAGTCCTATATCGTATTATGTTAAGCTTGTAATCCACTTGCAAAACTGTAATCATGAAGCGAGCTTTAAAGGATGCTAAAATATGAGATTATTTTTGTAGGACCTAACCGCTTCAGAAGAGGGTTTGGACAACAACAATACAATCGGAGACCATTCAGGAATACTGTGCCCGGTGCCAGGAGAAAAGCAGCTGCCACATTAAATGGAGTGAGCCCTTTAAATCGCCAGGCATCAGCTCAAGAGGTAGGGGGGTAAGGAAGGTACAGCTGTTCCCAAATGTCATGTAAAAATCTGCTAGATTTTATGATGCTGGATCACCCCAAAGAACAATCTGCATAAAAATTTTACAGGCACCATCTTTTCATATGCCTGTGCACAGCATTTGTATGCATAGGTGAGTACAGACACATATGCATATAAAATAGCAATTTTCCAGTTGGTTTTATAAGCTTATGACTTCGCATAATTTTACTGAATCAGTTCCCATGGGTTTTACAGAAAAAGATTTTTTTAAAAATGTGTTCTTAAAATAGTTTAAAATATTTCCGTGAAAACAAATTCCATGTCATCTCATCTTACTATTATCGTTCAGGGAAGGAATATTAAGATTCACACTTATTCATCCTCCACCCAGAGCATTTTCCAAGGTCAGGTGAAGTCAAAGGACAGACTGTTGTTGGCTTCAAGTGGCTTTGGTTCAGGGACATAGTTTTCACTAGCAAGTGGGTTTTCCCCTACAAAGACACTGACTCCCAGTACTGTGACAGCCATAGGTCAAATTGTCAAGTGCTTCAGTGTAAAATGCACTTTTTTTTGCATTCATGGCTTTCCCTTTTTCAAGTTTAAATGCTTAGGTCTTGTCTCTGTTCAAAAACACACATGAAATATTTTCATTTGTTTTTTGAGACTCAAGAGTTGGGAATAAGGTTCATGTTCACCATTAAAGTAGCTCTTACAGCTTCCTTTGGAGTATCACTAATATTAAACTAGCTTGGTGTAGAAGGTGGAAATCAAGCAGGTAGATAGTCCTCTCTGAGAGGGGGTTGGTTTTTTTCCAGTCCACTCAATTAGGAGGTCACGTATGCTCAGTAAGCTTTTAAAAACACAGCAAAGTGGCAAACATGATGGCACATTCAATAGCTGTGTCCTGGGGGTATAAATAAGAGAGCCCTAAACGGAGCATGCATGTGCATGGAGTGTGGTTATTCCTGAAAATAAAGACTGCGGTGACTCAGATATTGAGTGTGGTTGGGTATTAACAGAAAGTAATAAGCAGTTGCCAGGAGGCATAATTCTACAGTAGTTTCTATTTTGCAGAAATAAACCAAGTGGGAAGAATGTGGACACACATCTCACTTAGTGGGTAGTAACAGTGGTGGTGGTTGTCCCACAATAAAAAATGGGATGGAATCTGTGGCAGTTTGTATAAGTAACTGCAAGAGAACCTACGCTGCCAAGGGGTCTTCTGATACGCTTCATGCAGGGCTTGGACTGGGCAACGTACGTGTCCATACAAGAAAGAGTCAATGACCGAAAAGAAACCTGAGCAAAGCTGTAATGCTTGGCTTGTGCCAGATTTGCTCTCCATGGACTAATTTTTCTTGGTATTTCTGCACCATTAGAATGAAACATTCTTCATGGTACTTGTAGTTTCATGCCCAAGGATGAAGGTACATGTACTGCTTGTTGACAACAGTGCATGCTAAGCCCAAATGTTCAGATTACAGCAATACTGCTCGGTAAAAATATTGCTGCCGTAGATATACGAGACCAGGTTTTAATAGATTTAGTGAGAGGCGGGCTGCCCAGGGAGGTGGTGGAGTCACCACCCAAGAGATGTGAGGATGAGGTGTCAGGGACATGGTTTAGTGGTGGACTTGGCAGTGTTGGGTTAATGGTTGGACTTCATGATCTTAAAGATCCTTTCCAACCTGAAAGATTCTGTGATTCTAAATTCACTGGCTTTTCAGGCAGTGGCAGTCAGTGGAGGGGGGGACAGTTGTGTGCTGTCACTCGTGCTCGTTCCCTCTTCATGCGCGGAGATTGTGGCACAGGTGGCAACTGCTGAGCTCTCGCTGTTCTTCCAGGGCAACAAGAGCAACGATGCTTTCACCAAAAGCAGCAGCAGCGGGCAGCCGGAGGGACGGCGACGACCACCCCCAGGCCCCAAGAGATTCAGAGCAGCTGCTGCCAGCACCCACGCCCCAGGGAGGAGGTAAAATCTTCGGTAACTCTGGGCTTTTTTGGGTTTAGTGATTCCCTGTGCAGCTGCTGGGGCTCTGTGCTCAGTCTGTGCCAACTGGGAGTGCTACAGCTCATGCAACATGAGAAAAATACCCCTGGGTATGTTGGAAAAGCACCTGGCAATAGAACAACCTCATGCTGATAGTTAATAATTCAGGTATTAGATGTGTCACTTTAGAAAGCACAGAAAGTGTGACCTTTGTATTTTTATTAAACTTTTCCTCTGTCACTTTGGGGAAAACTGCTGAAGGATGAAACAGGAAATACAGATTCCAGCCATAAGGAACAGAGAGGGAGAGGGAGTCTGTCCCGGTGAGGGGCTGCAGGAGCAGATGTTGCACCCCAGGAGCTGTGACGAAGGCAGGCTGCCGGGCGTGGGGCACAGTCTCGGTGGCTGTTGGTCCTTGTGCTCAAAAGGCAGCTCCGTTGCAATTCCATCGTTTTCTGCTCTGAGCAGAGCAGGGACTGAGTGAGCTCCAGAGGTTCCTTCTGACCAGCTTTTTTCCTATGTTTTTCTCCCATGATTTTTTTTTTTTTTAATGAGCAGACTTCAGAACAAACACAAGCTGTTGTTTCATTTGAGCAGAAAAATGAGTTCCTCTGAAATCCTTTGCTGGCAGAAAAACCTCTTGGGCTGAACTTGGTAACACACAGCCTTGTTTGCTTTTCATACTGCTCTGTAATCTCACACAGGGTTAGGTATTTCGGCATTAAACTTTAGGAGAGACCTGGCATCGTATTCACCTACATCCTTTTCTCTCTCCTCCTTTCCCAGCAGGCCTTTCCTGCTAAACAGAGGACCAGCCTTCCAGCAGAAGCGGGTGCAGCAGCGGTTCTCCAAAGCCAACTTCCAGAGAGGGGTCAGTATCAAGACATTTTTTCTGCAGCCTGGTGATGATGCCAAGCCTTTCGTTTTACCAGCCTTTGCCTAGTTGTGCTTTGCTTCCAGAAGTAACTGGGAGAGTTGGATGACTTTAACAATGCATATATTCCTAGGAAAGTATTTGCAGGAGGACAGGCAATTTTTAATACAGCTTAATATTCTGGTGGCTGGAAAATAAAACCTAGGCAGGTGATAAAATTAAACCTTGCAGCTTGTACAGCAGCACAAGCAGGGAAGGTAAAGCCACCCCATAGAGATCCCTCTGCCTGCAGGAAACCCAAAATCAGCAAATTTCTTGACAACAGGCAAGGAAAGAGCTATTCAGATACACCAAATGAAATACTGGAAAAGGAATCAGTGTTTCTGAGAGCTAATTCTTTAAGTCACTATTTTTAAATGTATTTCACAGCAGATGGATGCTAATGGAGAAGGGAAACCACCAAGGATGAGAAGGTAATTGGTGAAAAAAGTCACGCTGCAAACACGACACGCTCTTTCGTGCTTGAATGGAAGCTGGATACATCTCCCTGTCTCGACAGGTGGCAAGTGAAACCCAGCCCCGGAGCAGTTCTGACGGTCTCTGTGGCTAATCCACAGGCGGGCCAGACCGGCGTGTAAGTAAATGAGGTGATTTGTTAGGATGGGAGCCCTACAAAAGCCATTGCAAATCCCTTTAGCATTACTGCAGCTTCGCTTCTTCTACAATGAGTTTTCAATGAATGGTTCAGACCCAAAATGGTTAGCAAATGATGTCTCCCTCCCTCCCTTCCTGGCATATCTGAAAGGAGACAGTAATTACCGTGTGGCTCATTTGTTATCTGGAGGAAGGAGAAATGAAAGTGCCAGCAGCGTATGGGAGGTGGCAGGCTGGTTGTGCTCACTGTGGGGTGTCGTGGGGAAATGGCAAGCGCCCCAAAGGGACCCCTCACACTTGCTGTGTAAGGGGAGTGCAGAGGTTGGAAGGGGACAGCTTCACCCCTGGGCTGAGCCAGTGCAGCTGCAGGACCCAGCACGCAGCACCCAGGGGCAGAAAGAAGGGTGGGTGAGGGCCCTTGGCATGCTCTGGGTGCAGAGAGCACCCCACGGTAGCCTTGATGTGACACGGTCCCCAGTGCTGGAACTCTGCCTGCACAGCAGCTCTCCTGACACCCTTTAGGCCCACCCAGGCTGCCATGAGACATGCCATGGGGCGTATGGGGCAGGCGGGTGTCTCCTGTGTTCCTTGTTGGTTTGCAGACAACAGGCAGCGAGCTGCCTCAACACCCTGAGTGACTGCAGATCCATGCTTTCCCCAGGCCCGGATCCAAGCGCCCATTCCTGCGAAGCCAGAGGCCCCCGCCACGGATGACCAAGCCCCAGCCCAAGGGAGTTCTGCTGAGATTCAATTTCCGTGCAATGGCCAACCAGGTAGAGGATTGTCAACGGGACAGGCGGCACCTTGCACTCTGCAGCAGCCCCGCCCCTAAGCTGTTAACATCACGCTCAGGTTTTTGGGGCTGCCAGTTGGGTTTATCTAGCATAACCCAGGAGGAAAGTCCTGCAGCCGTGTTGGCTGGGTTACTTACAAAAGTGAAGGCATCTGAGAAGACTGGTCAGCAACTACAGACTCAGCTTGATTTTCCCCACTCTGTTGGTGCCTCTAGGCCTGTCCATGTGCTTGCTTGGAGCAGGGAGATGCTGCTTGTGAGCTGGCCTGGCTGGGGGGGACCATTTCACTGTTGGTGCTCCCCACTCCTCAAAGACACACAGCACTTCTGGGCTTTGCTCTCTCTTTGCTTTGGTGACCTTCTCGGTGCCACGTTTGATGCTGAAGTATGGTCCAGGAGACCCGAGGCAGGTCAGAAATCCTGCTCCACCTTCTTCATTGCCGTCATTTCTTATCTGGACAGTTTGGGTTTACTTGATGCTTTGTGCTCAAGTGCCATCTGCTTGCTCCTGGTCTTGTCGAGGATGCCTGGTGTCTTGGGGCTGGCACTGCTTGGAGGTTTTCCAGCCGCACACAGTCTGTCAAGCTCCTTGTCTCCATGTGCTGAGTGGTTTAATTGACTAACTGGCTGTGAAGCACCGTACTGACTGATGGGCTCTAATCAATACCCTGCTACAGGTTTGGCCGTGCCTTGCCACGAGACACGGGACTGACTCGCTCTCCCTTTCCCCTGCAGACCAGCCTGACGCTGGATGAGAGGTTCTCTGGTCTGAGGAATAAGAGGCGCTTTACAGCAGCCAGGAGCGCCGGCCGGACGGTCACCATGCCTTAGCGCCACATGCTCGCCGCAGGGA
Source organism: Eurypyga helias (assembly GCF_000690775.1). Classification (NCBI taxonomy): domain Eukaryota; kingdom Metazoa; phylum Chordata; class Aves; order Eurypygiformes; family Eurypygidae; genus Eurypyga; species Eurypyga helias. The sequence continues at coordinate 2,536 of NW_010244835.1, read as the reverse complement.
CTGCCCATAAACAGTCCAGGCCCCGTAACGGGCAGCTCAATAAAACTCAATAGATTTCCTCTGAGATAGCTGATTTGGCAATGTGCTCTCTCCTTCCTTAGACACAGAATGAATGAACGATTGAGGGCAGGGACGAGGCAGGATGAGAGTCGTGGCCGGAGTACAGGGCAGGTGGGGACGTGAGCAGGATGGTGGAGGGGGATGAGCGGAGATGGATTTGCTGGGAGTGCTCTGCTGGGGAGCCACAAGACTGGCACCAGCCCTGTTCCCCTGCCAGGGCACCCTGTGCTGCTCAGGGTGATTCCTGCAGGAGGGAGGAGGGACCAGCTCCAAGCCATACCCATGAAGCATTGTCCCATGGGTGGGACAGGGTTCAGGACACTGCCTGCCTGTGTGGGAGAGAACAGGGAGTAGAGCGTGTGCGGGGCTGAGAGACATGCCCCAGCAGTGGCACCAGCGGGGATGCTCCAGCTGCCCGTGTTCCCCACCATCCACCTAGTTGCCTGGTTTGTTGTGCGTGCAGGCATCCCTGCCCAGAGTTTTGCAGTGTAGGACCCCTCCATCCTGAAAACGTCTCGCTCTGCCCCCATAGTCAGGCCTGAGCACTTTGCATTTCTCTTTGGTTTGCTGTGCCGTTCTGACTGCTGCTGCCGGCCCAGTTGTGGGGACAGGGACATGTGGGGACACACCGTGCTGTGCCGCCAGAGTGACTGTCCTCTGTGTGGAGCACAGACCGGGTGCCCCAGCCCAAATCAGGTTTTCCAGTGCCGTAGTAGTTTTGCATGAGGGATTTCCTAGGTGCAGCTCCACCCATGCTCAAATCATACTAGCAGCTGCAGGAGGGAGGCCAGGCTCTACAGCAGTCTGATAAACACTGGCTGAGATGTTAATGAGCTGGGTCTAGATATTTGTTAACGAAGCCCTGCACCAACCGTGAGTCACTGATCCATTCTCCACCCACTGCTGCAGCCCAGCACCAGCGCGCTGGACACAGCCTGTTACTGGGCTCTAAGCTATTCTTACTAAGGTAAATATTTGATAGACTGCTTTACATTTTACCCTGGGCGTCTTTAACACGAGACTGGACTCGGCGTTGGTTTTGTAGGAATGTGTGAAATATTGTTAGTTGGCGAAGCGGTGATGTATGAGTCCGATGCACTGAATAAAAACTAACTTGTCATATGTCACCTCTGGTTATTTCCCTTCCTTCAACAAGGTTTTGGAGCAAGCTCAGCCTCTCAGTGTGGCACCACGGGGCACAGTGCGCGCGACCGCATGGGCTGCTGCCGCGATGCTTTGGGAGAGGCCGTGGCCCCCGGTGGTGCCCACCCCTGGGCAGCGGGTCACTGGCCTGGCCATGCGGGCAGTTTGCTGCTTGCAAAGCTGGCTCCAAAGCATGACCAGCGCAGTGGGAGGGTTTTGGTAGGTATTTTGTAAAGTCCTTGCTGTGGTCTCTTTTGCCTTTAATGTTATTGGCAAAATTATCAGAGCAGACCTGGTGCTGAGTATGCCCAAAGTGAAACAAATGCAGACTGACTTCCAGGTTATCGGGAGAGGACATCCCCCCTTCATGCAAATAATGCAGATGTCACGGAAGATGAACAAGAAACACTGTCACAAATGGCAGTATTCCCGATTTCAGTTGCACCTTCACTATAAATATTGAACAAAGATGGTAAACTTGCTCAGAAAACCTGATCACTTCCTAAACCAGGTTGCAAAGTGATGGAGCCCTTCAGTCCTGCAGGAACAGCTGAGTGTGCAGCACCCTCTCAGTGTTCATATCCATGCCCTGATACTATTCTCCAAATAGGTGTTTTTTCAGCAATATGTACCTTATATTTTTTTGAGTACTCTTTAATTTAAAATTGAGGGCTTAATGATAAAACCCACACTTTTTTCCCAGCTCCATTCTCCCAGAGGGCTGGGTGGCTGCGCACACAGCCAACAGACAAAACAGGCTTTGCACAGAAGGTCGCTCAATTTAGAAGTAGCAAGAAAGCACAACCATTGTGCTAAAGCCAAACTGGGAGAGCGCGCGGAGCCAGCTCACTCCAACAGGCATAACATGCCCCACTCTGCCACGGCACTAAACCCGCAGAACCGTTTTCTCTAACCCGAACCTATTGTCGTGCACAGGGCAAGCTGCTGCGCCGAGCCCGGCTGCTCTGTGGAAGGGTCTTCACCTGCCACCGGGGAAGTGGGTTGACCAGTTGGGCCGTTTCTGATGGTTTCCGCGGCAGTGCCCGGTGGTGGAGTGGTCTGGGGTAGCCCGGTGCCAGACAGATGGAACAGTCCGGTGATGCCTGGTGCCGGGCAGACGGAGCGGTCCAGGGATGCCTGGTGCTGGACAGACGGAGCGGTCCAGGGATGCTTGGTGCCGGACAGTCGGAGCGGTCCGGGGATGCCCGGTGCTGGACAGTCAGAGCGGTCCGGGGATGCCTGGTGCTGGACAGACAGAGCGGTCCGGCGGTGCCCGGTGCCAGACAGATGGAGCGGTCCGGCGGTGCCTGGTGCCGGACAGTCGGAGCGGTCC
>NW_010244834.1:0-22178 GCF_000690775.1 Eurypyga helias | reverse complement strand
TCTATGATTCTATGATTCTGTGTTATGATAGCAGCTCTTCTTTCATCCCAAAGCTGATGTTGTTAGTTCTGTTCCCATTTTAGATCAGGAATAAGATGACCAAAAATCACCACTACATTGGTACTGATTCTGAGAATCAGCAATAACCTGAAAGCTTCAGGTATGGAAAGCGAATTTGAGAAGTGCTCTTTGCATCTCACAGCTAAATGGCAGGAAAGGCAGTACAGACAGTTTTACCCACTCTCTATAGATAGAGGATTCAGTGTTGTGAGAACCATTTTTACATGGCACCTTTAAGATAAAATTTCTCTTTCATATGGAAGGCAATGTGTTAAGGAATATGACACTTTCAGACTGGAACAAATCTCTCCTGCCCAACTTTTGTGGAATTTGTGAAGGAAGATGAAAGCTATTAGAAACAAGAGAAGCATTCAGCAAGGCAAAAATTGGACTTTGAAGAAACCTACTGAAAGTTGTACACGTGACACACCTACATTGTAAATGACATTTTTCCTTCACAGAGGAACACACAATTCAGTAATTCAGCCCCCTCCACCATAACGCACTAGAAGCCAGCACTGCTTGTCCATTCATCCAAAAGTGCACATTCTCAGAAACCGGGAACTGTGCAGTTCCTAGTGGGCTGCCTGGATGATAATAGTAATCTGTTCCCTTCTGAGCCCACTTAAAGACCATTAATACAGCTTCAGGGATGGTCATGGTCATAAATTTGTAGTGTTCTCCAATGGAAAAAGGAGCCTTTACCATTTACCAGAGGGTAACAGCTAGGATGTGCAGGTTACCTGCGACAGCTGCGCCTCTTGTACAGACCCTGACTACGAAATGCTGTTGAGTTTTATTATGCCTGGAGGAGCATCGGGCAGACTGTGCTTGATAAGCTCTCGTGACTTATCACTTCCACCATAATTATTCCAAACTACAACACTGCCACCCCTGTCTGGGTAAAATGCTCTCTGGAGGGAAGAATGAGAGGTTGTTGCTTCTGGGTTTGGCCATGCCTAACCAATGCCAATGAAGACATTTCTTATACAGCATTCTATCTGTTGCTCAGAATAACAACAATCAAATATGGATGTATGCAAATGCAGTCATCACCTTGGACTTTTCAAGACCCAGCTAGAACAAAGCTATGGCTATACTAGTGGTAGTCCTGCTTCCAGCAGGATGTTGCACTAAATAACCTCCAGAGGTGCATCCAGCATTTGTATGAAGCCACGAAGTGTGTGTAAAAGCCTTAGATATTTAGTATATGCTGGTTTTGCATTTGAGTTGCAACTGTTTTGCAACTGAACCAAGAATACTGTATTTTAAGAAGTTGATGCTATTCCATCACTGTGCCCAGGACTTCTGACGACACATATTGTTGCACATCATACTTCTCGTAGCTTGCCCATCTATTCCATGAATTGCAGACATCTTTTGATTTCAAAATAGGAAAACGGAACATCAACAAGTCAATATGGTCCCTCCCATGCAAGCAGGATGCAATTAGCTTCAGTCACTGGCCTGACCTGAAAACAGAGGGCCATGTTATCACAGAAGCTGTTGATAGTGGTTAAAGCCTGAAAGAGGGACTTCCAGTATCTTGCAAACAGCAGAAACCCTTCAAAAGAGAGCAAAATAATTACTACATACAGGTTAAGTAGCCTGCTTTAGTCCATTGGACGAAAATGTTTTAAAGTATGTAAGAATTGTAATACCTCCTTTACATTTTTATTATTTTCACACAGGAGGAATCGTTTCCTCTAAAGCATTAACAATGGGAACAATCTGATCAAGACTGAAAGGCAAAATAGTAAAGTTAAGAACCTTTTCACGTTGGGTATTCCAAGTGAAAATTCCAAGAAGGCTGAAGGGAAAAGCTGTAAAGATAAAACTCCATTGTTTTTCAGGTTCTGAGTCTGAGGACAGAGAAGCAGACCATACATGTTTCTGCGCATGTCACATTAATATTTCAGTAAGTGTGGGGGCAAAGAATATAATTTAAGGTGGGGCTGATGAAGGTGTGGGGTTTTTTGCATAATTTTAATCTAAATTAGTGGGAGGATGTGATTAGCATAGTTTTTAAAATGCATTAGTGAGCTGCTCCTCTTCTCATAGGCCCTTCCCTTGACTACTTCTATGACCCCCATTATTTTAGTGTGCTGAATATTTCAATAAATGCCTGTGAGGTAGAGAAGTATGATGATATCTTTCAGATGAGAAAGAAAAGCACAGGGGCTACAGTCAGATATTAAGAGACACATAAGCACATGGCTTTGAAGATCTATGCATAAGTAATTGTATTTTCTCAAAGCAATACAAAAGATTAGTGTCAGTGTCTTGTAGTCTTGCTCACTAACCACTCTAATAGTTGCCTTCTCTGTTATTTATTGCTCAACAAATGGACATAATTAGGTGGCCCTCAATAGCTAAAAGCACTTGTGCATTTGTTAGTTAAGAAGTTAATAATAATTTAGTCCTGTCAAAGTCATGTGCCATAGTCCTCTGATTTTTTCTGAGATTAATATTACAGTACATAACAGTGTTCCAGCAATGGGGTTTTTTTCATGGATGTTTCCCATGCTTGTAGTCTAAAAGGGGTCAAACCTCCTCACATCAAGATTTAAGAAAACATCATTTCAATTTTCAACCAGATGCAAAGCCAGCTAAGATATGACTGATCTCTAAATAAGGGAGAGAGAAGAATAAACCTGTGCTGAAAAATCTAGCACGATCATGCTTTTTTTCTATTATTGAGTAGATAGAGACAATGCGTTGACAGAAATTTGTGGTTTAATAAGGAAAACAAATTCCTCTGTGCTTTTCCACTTAGTCAAAAACATCAGCATCACTGGGCATGGAATGTAATACTGCTGTTGCGTACCGAGTTGTTCTATTTATAGACATTTTTCATTTTTGTGCAATTTACTTGCAATAGGAAATACGCTAGCAATGCATTGAGAAATCAAGATCTAACATTAACTTGGCTCTTTTTCAGTGCATGATCCTGTTCTGAAAGCCAGTGGGAAACCTGTGTACAAACTTTACACTGTATCATTCCCCAAGGCAAAAGCCGAGTGCTCCAGATTGGACCTCTGCAGGATTTAGGGCACAGACTAACTATTTCTTAAGTTGCACAGGATTGAAGTGACCCATCATTTAGATCCTCTTCATACCAGTTTTCATCACCTATTTCCAGAAGGCTCAAGGATTTGTCTATCTGACATTTCCCTGACAGGTTTCTCTTAATAAAATATCTCTTAGTTTTCCACCTGCAATATAATTTAATTATCACTCTTGATTGCAGATATTAACTTTTTCAAATCAAGTATTTTTTTAAAAAAATCACATTTAACAAATGTCTTCAGAGGAAACAGAGAAGTTGTGGATGCCTCGTCCCTGGCTGTCTTCTAGTCCATGAGGCTTTGAGCAACCTGGTCTAGTGGAAGGTGTCCCTGCCCAAGGCATTGGGTTTGGAACTAGATGGTCTTTAAGGTCCCTTCCAACCCAAACCATTCTGTGACTCTATGATTCTATGAACTTTAAAGCTCATTAAATGTAATCCATTTAGTTAATCTATCAATTCACCAATCAGGCATTCTTTCTGAGCCTCTGTAATCTATGTTTTCATACACATATACAAAATTTATATCTTTCTTCTGTGTAATTTTCTTTATTTCATTCTGAACGTAAATTTGACCCTGATGCCTTATTAATATCTCATAAAATTCTCTGTGTTAAACCTTGTCTAGATCCTGCATTAAAGTCCATCCCAACATTACCTTCACCGACTGCCTCTGATGTATGGGTATAATATCCCACATGTGATATTTCAGCATGACAGACCACACAGAACCACCAACCATTTAGGCCTGAAGAGACTTTGGGAGGTCATCATCCAAACCTCTGCTCAAACTGGGGACAGCTCTGGGTTCAGGGAAAGTGGCTCAGGGCTTCGCCATTGAAATCTCCAGGCTCAGAGATCCCACAGTTATCTGGGCAACCTCTTCCCCTGCATGGCTCTCCTCAGGGGGAAAACGTTTTTCTTGCTATCCAGTCAGACACTCCCTTATTTCAACTTATGACCATTGCATCTCATTATCCCACCATGCAAGTTAGTATTGAGTCTGGCTCCCTTTTCTTGGTAATCTTGTAATTATTGTAATGCTGCACTTAAGTGCTCCCTAAATTTTCTCTTCTCCAGGCTAAACATGCCCCAGTGGGTTTGGAAGTTCACTAGCTGTGGGATTCAACTCACCTAAATGTCATTTTCTAAAACTTGGGTATCTCAGATAAGCTTGTCTAGGGTAACCTCACCAATGGAGAAAGAGAGAAGCATGTTCTTAGGGGAATATCCTCTTATAAAATTGGTGTGCAAGGGAGGTAGGAGGAACTCAGCTCTGCAAATGTTAGTGATGTCCTGCTGACAAGACAAAGAACCTAACTATTTAGCTAAAGTCAGAGGACTATCGCAATGGCAAACCAGGTGCGATGAGTTATGCTGGCAGGGACATGGACTCTTTCTCCTGCTCTTTGAGTGTTATGTTTGTGTGGCAGGGGCCAAGAAACAACACCTCTTTCATTCTTCATTTAGTCTCTCTCAGAAGAAGAGGGTGATGACTGATCCGAGTATTTTGCCAAGTAGCTTGATTTTCACATATGAAAAGTGCCAGATGGAAAGGGCGCTGGTCCAGCATGAAGCCGTAGGAGAATGAATTACTGGGCAGAAAACATAATCCTTTTAAGTGGCACACCCCAGTGGCAACAAAATGTAATATTTTTGTTGCTGTTATTGTTTCTGGTTGGTAAATAGAGGAAACATCTCTAAAAAGCCCAGGGCCCATAAAGGGAGATCGAGAGAGAGATGATAGATTTCTGCCTGGGAAATACCTCTTCTGTAAAGAGGACTGGCCTATAGAAATCTATCCTTGTTACAAAGTTACTCTGAAAACATATATAAAAGCAGAAGAAAGCTGGCACCTCCTCAATCTTATCTTCGTAATTGCACCTATTATGGTTCAGGACACACCTTCATTTAAATACAAGTAAAGTTCAAAATCTTTCTGAATCAATCTGATTTAAGTGTTGTAAGAAAATGATTCAACACTGTAATTACCTGGCCATAATTGATTGTATTTGTTTGCATGGTAGGTTATTAACAAAACATTATCTGGAATTGAACTGTACCTTTAAGCACAGTTTAGATTATTGCAGCAGTATACCAAATATAATGTCATAAATGTGCAGCAGGTGGCTACTTAATAACAGTAGGTAACATTCAGTGTTCATTCTAAAGAGTGAATTTAGGATCAAATTAGCCGTCTTGCATGAATGATTGATTTGACTGATAGTGCACTCTACGGCAAGACTAATAAGCATTATGCAGTTTTATTAAGCAATAACTCACTGCTATATGGTGACGTTAATCTTTAGCTTTGAAATACTATTTTAGAAAAGGAGTGAATGGTCTTTCCTTCTTTCGGGGTGATGTATTCTATTCCAGGAGCACTGCAATCTTCCTCAGTGCCTAAATTCACCATCTGGTATAGCCCAAAGCCATTACATTCTCATTTTGCCAGCTTAAAATGACAATATATTTGGCCGCTCCAGATTTCTAACACTGTCTGCCTGTTTGAATGTCATGCAGTAACACAGCATTTGATCAAGCCCTTAACTGCACGTAATGTTTTAGATACCTGTGTATAGAACTGTGCTAATTTTGAGGGAAACACTCTAAAAAGATGGAAAATGAGGGAGGCCGTATTTCTGAGTATGGTCAGAACAGATCAATGGAAGGATTAAAACCCTTCAGCAAGCCTGTCTCCCACATGTCTCTCTTCATGTTCTCAAACCAATTAAAATGCTAAAGGAGCTGAAGTCAATGATGTGGCAGATACTGGGATACAGAGCCATTGGCATGCAGTTCACAGAAATTTTTTGAAATGGATGAGAAGGGGCTTACAGGGATTGAGGAGGGAGGAAATACAGGGAAGCCAGGTCCTCCTGTCTCACTGCAGTACCTTCAGTCTCCTGCTGCAAGATATTGGGCGATTTTGTAGTTTATAATATCATCACTAGGCTAATGTTCATACATAACCCCTTTTGCCATGTACTCCCCATCACCTGTGGCCATCTCCTTCCCCTCTTGTTCCTTGCTTCGCTGAAGACAGAGCTGATGTAAGCAGGTGTCAGTGAGAAGCTGCAAAGGCCTGTGGCTACCATGGGCCTCAGCTGAAATGAGGTGCTGAATAAGATTTGGGTTTCCCTCCTTTCAGATGGAAGATACTCTCTTGGGCTGTTTGCTCAGTGATGGTGCACTGAGCCATGCCTCAAAGAGCAGCAGAAGGGCAAGTACTGTACATGTAGGTGGATGTGCAGCATTGAATGTACTGCATGGTGGTGGAGTGTTGGAGGGTTGGGTTTTTTTTTGAGAAAAGTACACTTGGAAACGCTTGCCTGCAACTAAAAAAAAAAAAAAGGTTTTACAGGGTTAGGGGAGAAAATCTAAAATTTGCATTATGTAGCATCTGAAAAACTGAAATCTTCAGAAAGATCAGTGTCTCAGGCTCCCACAGAGACAACTAGTGATGTACTGTGGGTCCCACTGGGAGCTGAGAATACATCTTCCCAGATAGTGTAAAATTCATACAGCTAGGCAAGAGTGATTGATTAGTTTATAAACAGACAGATGGGAACTAGAGTGGGAAGAAGAGGAAGCTCTGTCTCATTAGTGGCATGGATTACTCACTTTTAGTTTGAAACTCATCTAAATATAACCTGAGGATTGTTCTGTTTCTTAACCATAAGCTGCTTTCACAGTGGAGCTCTTTCCGCGTTCTACTTCTACACACCCTGTTTCACCAGCATATTTCCTTATGTTACATACAGTCTGTTGATCTTTCGGATCATGTTCAATTTATTAATTTTCTATGATTAGCTGAACTAAGGCACTTGGACTACAGACACAACTCCCTTGTATGTTGAATTGTTTGCCATGAAACACTATGGACCTGCTCTGCAAGCAACAGTGTGATGCATATGGTATTTTTACCACAGTCCACATTTACAGCAAGTCTATGCCCCAATTCTTGGCCCCCTTGATAAGGAAACTATCAAGATCTCGGGGATAATATTTTAGAGGATTTTATAGTTGAGATGTGATTACTTGTGACACCTAGTGGTTCTGGCAGAAAAATGCAAATATTTTGGAGGAAAAGGAAGTGGGGGGTGGGTCAGGGTAAGGAAGGAGGGATTCACTATCATCTACTGGAAGGTAGTTACTACAATAACCTGAGAAGACACACAGCTGAGCAGATTCTTTCCCTGGGGATGTGGCACACCCATCTGAGACAGACACCCTTTGTAACCCATCACGTAAGCAATGGAAAAGTTCAGCTACATGAAACATTTCTGAGGTGGGACCAGGTGATTACAGGTGTTTGGGTAAGGTGGTCAGGCAATTGCCCAAATCCTTGTTGTGAAACAGGAGGTGAGCACAGGACTTGCAGGTGATGTCATCAAGCCGGCATCAAAAGAACAACTTAAAGGCACACCTGGGATGGGGCAAGACTATTGATTCAGGCAATTCCATAGCTTGAAGAAAAAAAAAAAAAAAAAGGAAAGTGTTATGACCAGTTCATTGCTGGGTCTTTACAACATCATCCTTTAAATGTGGTGCCTCAGCAACGTCCCATCACTCAAGACTTTCCCTATGTTCAAGAGAAAAATTTGGATGTTTCCTAAGCCATGGACTCAGGTGGACTGAACTACTCTGTGAAGAAGCCTGATTTAATACCTGTCTTAATATATACAATTTAAGATCCCTCGAACTGTATGAACATGGTAAAAAGACAAGATCAAGAGCAGACACCCGCCTGATGCATAGCAAGCCAAGTCATGGCTGGATGCAGTGACTCGGCAGCGTAAGCTGTGCCAGCTGACTGGGAGCCTCTACCTAGAAAGGCACAGCCTGCTTGCTGTTGCAGGGCATAGCTCTCCATCAGCTACCCAAGTGAGCGACCCGAGTGTGCAAGGTCTCAAGAACCTACTGTACTGGAGGATCTTGGGAGAAAAACACTTTTGATGGTAGAGATAACAACATCCAAAGACTTTTAGCAGTCTCTAAAAGAAGTTGAAACAATGGAATGCAACATAATGCAGAACTCCCTGAGATGGGTATTCACAATTAATTAATAATAGTGCCTGTTCCTATGTAGTTGTCCGTTAACACAAAATACCCATCTGAAGATCTTTAATAAGAATAACATAAACCAGAAATAATTAACTAAACAATTTTGCACAGCTAGATAACATCTATTAAACACAACTTGTAAGCATGCAGCTACAGACGTATACATATGCATGGCTTGTATATGCTTAGTGTGACTCATGCATTGGAGTACGTGGTGTGATTCACACAACTCCTGTGAGATTCGTTGGGTGATGGGTACGCTACGTACCTCCTACTGTATCATGGCTTCTAGTGTTACAGTGAACCACTGTATGTCTCTGGAACACAACGAGGTATGTATGTTTGCAGTGGGCTTGGCAGTTGACTCCTCAAACTCTGCCACCTGGCATTTCCAAGTCACATCTGCCCTTCTTCACTGTCTTGGCAGGAGCAAAGCACCTCAGTTGGGTGCTTCAGGTTAGGTTAGGTGAGGTGGGTCTTACCCCACAGTGTGCCACAGTTGTTCTACCTCCTGTCAGATGCTATTGCTAAGTCTGTCCAACAAAGGGACAAAGCTTGAATCACAGTAACTCCATGATTTAACTCCAAAAGAAGTAAGTGAACAACAGATCTTATGTCACTCCCAAAGCTGCTCAAACTTTGCAAACGGTCATTTGGCTTAGACTGCTTAGCTGCTGTAGCTTGTCTAAGGGACCATTGTTAGGTGTGTCTTTGTAGGTGGTTGTAAGAGAAATAAATATATTTTGTGAGAGTGCTGCTACTACAATGGCAGGAAGAAAACTGATCTCCCTAGTAACCAGAGTGTAAGCTGGATGCCATCAGAGATAGGAGTAAATACTTCTCATATGGAAAAGTAATACTTCTGACGGTGGGAGTGAAACTAGTCAGGGTTTGCTAAAGAACAATCTCAGTTTCTTCTTTCCAATCCCAAAGAGCATAACTGCAGTTAAAAATGGAAGCAGGATTGATTCATTCCACTCAGTACCATACTCCCATTTTCCCATGTGAACCCTCAGGCTTGCAGGGAAGCCAAGAAACCATGACCTGTTGGGTCAGCAGAGAAACAGCGTCCCTTTGTAGGGCACAGCACCACCAGTGACCAGGTCACTCAGCATGCTGCCACGACAAAACCTGAGCCTGACTGGAGTCTGCCTTATATGAACCCAGAGAAAACAGAACCTGAAGAAACAATCAGCTTGATAGTAAGACCGTATCAGTCCCAGCTCACTGTCAACAACGCAGATAGCAGAACAGCAGATGGAGTTTTCTTGCATGCATAAGCAGAACTTGTAGGAAAGGTGGAAGTAAAGCCATTGGGTGAAAAGCTCTTAAGATACGGAGTTGCCAAGAAAGCAACTGTACACTTGCGAAAAATGATAAGAAGAAAAATATCTCAATCATGATGTCACAACCACATCAACTTATGAGATAGAGGGTAGGGACAAACTTTGCAACAAATGAGTGGACCCATCATTTTTCTGCAATATTTGAAAAATATTGCTAAGGAAGGATGTGGAATCTCCATTAGTGAAATGTTTTTAAAATAGCTCAACTGTTACTTCTCAGGGACAGCACGTCATTGATTCAGCTTCAGGACAGAAGGAGGAATTAAACAACCTGCGAAAGATCCTTCCTGCTTTACTTAGTTTTATTGTTCTATGATACATTCCTTTGAGATATAAGTAGAATAGTAATAAAGAACAGTGCTTATAGTAACACCATCATCTCTCCCTTGCAATTGCAAGTAGGTATTGTAAAAATGAAAAAAGAAAGAGGGAAAAGGAAAAGGAAAAGGAAAAGGAAAAGGAAAAGGAAAAGGAAAAGGAAAAGGAAAAGGAAAAGGAAAAGGAAAAGGAAAAGGGAAAAGGAAAAGGAAAAGGAAAAGGAAAAGGAAAAGGAAAAGGAAAAGGAAAAGGAAAAGGAAAAGGAAAAGGAAAAGGAAAAGGAAAAGGAAAAGGAAAAGGACGGGGGAGTGGGAGGGAGAGGCCAAGGGGGAGAAAAATAATAAAGTAAGAAAGAGCAAGCTATTGCAATGCAAACCAGAAACTAGGAAACTGGTTAGTTCAGGATCATCCCAGAAAAGGGTAAAATGACATATTTGGTTTGAGTAGAATCAAACTTCATTTGCGCTATTATAGCTGAGCTCAGTATCTGAGTTCATTCAGCTTCAAATATGTGTTTCAAAATCAAGAATAAACCTAATATACAGAACTCATAAAAAAACCTATAGAAATTCCCCTGGGAATGTTAACTGCTAAAGGACTCATAAAAAAGTAAAGTTGAATGAATTCCACTATATTCATCTTGTTGCAGAAGGTTAATAAGCAAAAGCCTTCTAAACCTAATAAAAACATGAGCAGAATCACTAAAATATTCAAACTTTCCTTTTGAAGAGTCCTTTCCCTATGTGAAATGCTAGACCTAGCCTCACCAAAGGAGAAAGAGGAAACAGAAAAACACGACGTGGTTGCTATACAGTCCTTCACAATTGTTTTCTTTCGCAGAAATAAAAGCTTTGAACAGTACATGGTTTCTCTTACTTCCAGGAGGCATTGAGTATTTATTTTTGGGTCTGCATCTGAAGGAGTACTGTTTGCTTGGTCAGATCAGGCACTGGTCATTAGATTTGCCAATAACTCCTACGGTGCATCAGAACTCTCAAGGAGCAGAGTTTTATTTGGTAGAAGGGCAAAGTCATAAAAACAGAGGTTATGTATAGTTGCCCTACAAGAAGTGTGCCTGTGAAATGCACCTATTAAATGCAAATAGCATGAGAAAACCTGCACTGGTTCCTCTTGGCTTGGGCATTAAGAGCAATTGTGTTAATAAAATCATGCTTTTATTCATGTAACCTATTATTCTCAAATAATATCTGAAATTACATCAAATTACATCCCAGCGCATCTTTCAAAAATGACAGGTGAAGTCATGAGAACCATCTTGTATAAAATAATTCATAATTTCGCTGGTAACATGAGACCTATACAAAAAATTAATCTGGCTTTTCCAGATTTATGTTGGATCCACTGGACTCACAGGAATAAGATAGCATAAATTTTTCCTTTTTCTCCCTCATGTAACTACATGCAAATTAATATGCAAAGAAAGTTTCTCTGCTTAGCAAGTAGCTGGCATTTTATTGCATTAAATTAATTTGAAGACTTGCAAGGACCACACCCCATTGTAGAGGGAAGTAAAAAATTAATTACAGCCTTCTTTTCAACAATATTTAATAACTATACAGGCATGATTGGCAAGATTGTACAACATTGTTTAATGGTGTTTTTTCAAAAGATGTCCCAATAAGCATTACACTAAAAAAAAAAAAAAGTACCACAAACCTAAGGCATTGGATCCTAAATCCTTTTTCCTTGTTCGTATGTCATCTATAACATTATTGACATTAACAGTGAGATGTTATTGTAAGATGCAATGGAATATCCTTCCTACTAAAATCTGTTGATATTATTCCAGGCCAATAAACCGTGTAAGGGAAATGTTCTCTCTATGATAATGTAGTTAAATAGAATAACACCAAGACAATGCAATATATTTTGTTCTCAATTCTACACATTACACTAGGGTTTTATTCTAAGAATAAGACAGTGAGAGCATAATAAAACCATACCAGCAATGGTGATCTCTCCTTTCTGTTGTATGTTAGCCTCATCAAACTGTCAGAATATCTTATAAATTATCTGATCACCCTAAGTATCATAAACATCGAGGAAAAGTTTACAATCTAATTTTAAAGACTCCTTGATGTGTCTTAAGAATAATCATTCTTGATCTCCAATATTAGCTTTCAGTTACTAAAGCCAATCTTAATAAAGTAATGCAAGACTTTCCACTGATACAGAGGGCTGTTGCTTCATAAGATACCATCAGTGCCTCTATAATAAACACGCTTAGCTCTTGATCTTAGCAGGAATCCAGCTCAGTATGCTTCATCCTCAAATCAGCAGTTAGCTCTCTAATAATATGTACAGAAGAAATGATGGAAAAGTGCCAAGCTGCTCCCGAAATTTAAAGTCATCAGTACAACAGGACTGGAGAAATCCCACCAAATGGAGCCAAAATTTGGATTTTATCTTTTAGAAAAATAATTGATCAGAGTGGAACAAATACAAAACTAACCAAGAGGCTTATCAGCTGGGAGAAAGGGAAATTCCAGTAGACATCTGGACAACTTCTCACACAAACTGTGCTTTTACTCACAAGGAGGGGTGTCCAGTCAGTCCCAAGTAAGCCACTATCTACATGAATGGGAGCTGTGGCTGACAACCTGAGTTTCCGGAGCTTTATCTAAAATTTTTAAAATATTCCAAATCAAGTACACTTTATTTTCCAAGAATAGGTAATATTTCAGTTTGGTGTTTTCTTTAACAGAGAAAAATCTCTGAGGAGACCTTTCTTCCTAGACATTATTTTGGACATATTATATCAAAGGATATTTAACCCAATCCCTCTTCTCTAAAGATCCAATGAGGAGAAAAAAAGTTGAAAACCTTCTACGGACTGTGCCTTAAACATCGACCACAACGGAAGTATATAATTGAGCAACTTCCCAAAGCAATGTAGGTATGACAGATGTGAGTAATTTACTGGGGAAAGCGCTAAATTATGAGGGGAAATCTCAGAACCCTGCAAACTGGGACTGCAATAAGATAGAACCCAGCAAAAACTGAGGTACAAATTTTCAAGTTCCAGCTGGATACTTCAGTTCCTGTTCCATCTAGATATGAGCAAACTTAGTCTAGGTCTGTAGACCTCTATCTAACAGATTAATAAAGGAAACAGATCTCTTCAGATTGCTCAGTTCATTTGATTATCATACATTACATTCAGAAAATAATAACATCACTATTAAAAAACCTCAATCTAGCAGAGAATTGCTTTTGGGGAAGGCACATATCCACTCTCCTAGGTCAGGGCTATCCGACTAAATACTAGAGAAAATTCTGCTTAAAACCATTTCATCGCAAGCATAAGAACAAAGTTGATTGGAATCTGGGGCGAATATTTCTTAGACATATATATACTTTAACATCAGACTTTCAAGATGGCTGTCACGGATAACATCACGTGGAAGCAGAGGGAAAAGCTGTGCATTTAGTTTTCTTCATTCTCTTGGTGCTGAAAAACAAAGAGTGAAAAAAAAAGAAAAAATAAGAGAGAGAGAGAGAGGCTGGACAAGATGCAGCTATATTTATTTTTATCTTTCTTAATCCCTATTCCTACTAATCACGCCAGCTGGATGCTCCGAATCTGAATTCAAGAGACCTGATAAACACACTAGGAAAAAAGAAGCCTCTTCATGAAGAAAGACAACATCCAGAGGGATACTGCATAGGCTCAGTTAAGAACGAATTGTGCTGTGCAGATATGTGACAAGGAGAAAGGAGGCTGAGGATGCTAGGGCCCTGAGGATTCTGTGATTTCTGGTTTAATTGGCTTCCTTTCTCTGTTTCAGAAAAGCAGCCATGGGTTAAACTCATTAAACAGAGGAACTGTATTCCATCAGTTGTGCAAAAAGAATATGATTATTCAAACAATGCCTCCAGTAAAGATGTGCAGCTTGCCTTTTCATTCTGCATCTCACCATGTAAAAAGAGAGATGTAAAAGAATAAAAACATCCTATTTTCTGAACTTTATTTACATGTGATTAAATCTGTACAAAGCAAGGTGGTTTAGGAGAATGAGTGGAGCTGAGGCAATAGAAATGAGACAATGGAGAGCAAACCCCAGTATCAATTACTGCTTTACACATTTTGGAAAGGCAAAGTATTGATGGTATTTTTGTCTTTATTGTTGCCTGCAATAGAATAGGAATAATTCCTATTCCTCTAGGTCACTGAGCTACTTACAGAATTAAATTGCAAAGCAATTTAATAATTTTTAAAGCAAGGAGTCAGAGTTGCCTTCAGCTCAACTTTCCATGTACCCAAAGAGCCCTTGTACTTCACGAGTTTCCAGAAACTCACTGTTAGGACCCTCTGGTCTCAGTTCAAGGTTGCTGTTGAGGTCAAGAGATTCAAGCTACCCTGTTCTTTATGACTTCAAATTTGCCGTTCACCATACAGGACCACATGGCCCCAGAAGACATCAAGCCACAGAATGAAAATGCCCCTGGGGTGTGTAGCAGCAATGCACCACCAGCTCAGCCTGAAAACCGCACTCAGTCCCTTGATATTTTATTGGACATTTGCACTGCACAATGGGCTGAGCTACATCCTTAGCTAACGCCTTTTCTGAAGGTAGACTCATTTCAGGCAGGAATTTCTGAGAAAACCAGATGCTATGCATGTGGGAGTGAATGTCCGGTCCTAGATAAGCGGTAGGCATGGCCCTCAGAGTGGGATTTTTGTCTTCTGCAGTTTAATTTCAGAGTGTACATCTGTGATTAATGACAAATGTGTTGTTTATTTTAAAGTCTCAACTATCCTTTTTGGGATTCAGTAGATTCTTGCAGGACATTATCAGAATCTGATTCTGGATTGTAATTACTGCTGAAATTTTACCTTTATTCTGAAACTATAATAGGATTCAGCTGTAAATATCTCCAGAATATAATTAAGACCATCTGGTATAAGGAATTGATTTTGGAAACATTTTTGCTGAAAAGGAAGACAAATGGACTCTTGGGAGTGGGGTCTCTAATAGTGTTTCCTTTTCCTCTGAAATAATAGTATGAAGTAAAACCATTCTGGGAAGTGTCAACAAAATCTTAATTTGGTGTACGAGGGCTGAAAAGCCAAAGCTACAAGGAGAACCATGGGACAAAATGTGTTTACACAGATGCTGGATTGTCTCCAAAACCTATGAAAACAGTGCTAAATCCTCCCAAGGCTGAACAATGGGAATGAAATGAGGCATCAAAGAATTATTAATATATGTGAACTTGCTCCCACCCACTCTCAGAGTGTGGGATTTTTTTTTTTTTAACAAGCAAAAATAATCAGCATAGTGCAAAGGGTTTCTAATCAATTCATTGTGTTAGCACATACTCAGACAGAGGAGGAGTCACCAACAAAGGTTTGATTGGAGCTGGCCTGCATTATTGCTTTTATTTTTGTAAAACAATTTCAAGTAGAATACAAGCCCTCTGCAAGGCAGTTCCTTCATAGAAATTGATTTAATGCATGAATTTTTTGTGTAAAATCTGCCGGTATCTGGGCTGGAGACTGACCCTCTGACAACTAGCTCAGGCACAGACTGACACCCCTGGCTGAGCTGGAATGGGGCTCCTGTGCTCATGGGAAGTGGTCAGGGAAAGGTCTGTCGTCAAGGCTCCTTGGGGTCCTGAAAAATACTTACAGGGCACCTATTTTCAGCATCTGACTTTAAGAAGAGTTACTTGGAATGCACTGCTTCATGAACAACAGAATATATTGGACATAATATACTATACAGAAGTGGATAAAGTTGCTTCTTGTTTATACTCACTAGAATCAACAACCCTAGATTCTTGGGTTCTAACCTGAAAAAAAAAAATAGAGTGCCTCTTCAGTGGTTCATTTTCTTTTTGGATGTTTGAGTCCCACAGTTAATACTGCTGAAGTAGCCATTGGCAAAGCAAAACAATATCTTCCTACACTTGACCTCCACACTTGAAGAAATAATCACTGCCTTTTTATAGGGCAGCTGACAGTGGGACTATAACCTCAGAAAACTCAGAGATTTCCCATCACTGACTTTGTTAAAAAACTTTGATCTGAAGTTCATGTGTGAGGTAGGGAGGGGAGAGGAAGAGGAAAGGCCAGTATTAATTGCAGAGATTGCAGGCAGAGTAGGACAACAATTTTGAAATAAATCATATAATCAAATCATAACAGGAAAATCTTTGATAGTCTCAGCATTGTACAGAGCCAGTAACCTCTCCCCAAAGCATAGTGCTCTTCCATTGATGTTCCAGGAAAGCTCAGGCAAGATTATCCTAGTGTGGTAGAATATCAAATCTAAATTGCTAAACAAATTCTTTTCTGACTCCTTTACTTCAGTTCACCCCCACCCAAATTCCTCCAAAAAACCCAACCAACCAACCAAAGCCCTAAACCCCCTTCTATGGAAACAACAGACCTACACCAATTTGAGAAGGCAGTGAGATATAAAGACACAAAACGGACACTGCTCATCATTTTAAATGAACACGTGTCGGAGTGGATGTGGAAACAGCTTCTCTTTGAGCAAGTTTTCCTTGCAGTTCAGTTTGCTTGACATGTTTCTTTTATCCCTTCAAAATATTTTCAAAAACATGCACTGAAGTGTTGCAACAAATCTTGTCTCCTTAATTCATATTTCTGCAGTATTATAAAGCAGTCCTAGCTGGATAATGTGCAATTTCTTCTTTTTCAGTTGTTCTCGGAAGTCTTATTTTACACCAACTTAAGTGATATAGTGAACTACAGAAAGTTATTCAGATCTCAGGACAATTGGTTGCTTTACACTGATGAGAACACTGTGTATTCACATGCCATGAAGAGTAGAACTTTTGGCTTGTATAATAACAAATAGAAGGAATTTGGAAAGATATATTTTCAAGCCTTGAGCGTTTAAATCTCGGCTAGTACTATAAAACAATTTTATAGTGCAGTTTTAATCCTATGGTCTAATGCAACTCAAACAGGTTGTATATATGGCAGTTCGCATCACAGTACACTCACATTGAAGTCAGCAGCAACGTAGGCTGAAGCTAACATCAAAATAAAGCAAATAAATATGTGAGCCTAAGTAGTGCTGGAGAATTAGCTATAAAGAACTCCACTTTCCTGTTGGTCTGCATCTTACCACTGATCAACTTCTGTGCTTAAGATAACTTCTTATGTGTGCCAAGAGGGCTTATAATGTTTGCCTTCCATTCAATGTCAGTGTCACTTCCATGTGCAGTCTTTCCATCATCAAGGCACCTTAATGGTCTATCTCCTTCATCAAGCCTCCAATTTTGCATGACATTTGTAGAAGAATAATTATCTTTGGGACCTCTAGCTTCTACTTCATATGTGAAATCAGAGAGCACACACACACACTTTATAAGCCTGGCTTCCAAAGGAAATCGCTCTAAAGAGATACTCTTCTGCCTTTTGTTTTACAAGAAGTGATCTCATTGTAATCAAAACGGATGTCCTATAAAAGACATGGGAAGCTTTTTCCATTCAAATTAAATATAAACAATTGACACTACCCAGTATCAGAAGAGTAAACAAGCAGCAGCAAGTGATAGACCAGTGACCGCAAGGAAGGCATAATGTCCTGCTTAAAGCAGTGATGTTGTTTCTTTTGGAAGGGAGGCAGGATTTTCATATTGTGCCCTGGATTGCTGCACCCATTCTCCTGCCACTGTTTGGTGTATTTCTGATCATGATCTCATCAGGTCCCTCATCAGATCAGTTTGGGTTCTGTTTCTGAGGAGATTCCTTCCCCTAACGACAAAAAAATCTGTTTCCTATATCCCATATAAGAATATAGCATAGATCTTCAGAGTTCACATTAAAGTCAGGAAAAATACTAAATGTAGGTGATATGAAGACTGGCCAACTCAAAAATAATATGTAATCTGATACATGCACTGAGCAGCTAAAATATCACTAGGGTTGAAGTAGCAATGGGTTCTGCAATGACTGATGATGCAAACCAGAACTGTGTGATTGTATGACTCGCCCTAGGCTCCTGAATCTGACTGAAATCTTCCCATCATCTCTCACCGAACAGTTGCACTTGTAAGATGTTTGTCTGGTATTACAGTTTCACCTAAACCTTTTTACTTTTGTCTGATCTGACATCTCTTTGGAAGAATAGTAGCATTGCAGGCTCTGATTCCCAACCAGCGTAAAAGTAATACTCAGGACACTGATTTTTCTGGTTATTTATTATGGCACTTTAAAGCATATAAACTCCATTGCTGGGTGTTTCAAGCCAGTTAAAAAAAAATAATAAAAAGGAGGCTTTAAGTTTTAGGCAGTACTTCAGGAGGTTTTGGTTAAGAGTTTCTAGACTGTTACTAGACAGGAAATAAGAATTTTGCTAGGAATACAGTCTTCTCAAAATAAGGCTTCCTTTCAGTAAAGCATGTGTGTGTTTTCTTAAGTTGATCATGTCCATTGGCTCACTAGTATATGTTTTTTCAGCTGAGAAATTAGTGGGTTTGAAACATGAAAACTAAGCCCTGAAAATACATTCCTCTACTTAAACACCACCAATGCTTATCTCTTACTCATACCCACCCAATTCTATTCATTTTGTACTATGCAAGTTAGAAACAACTCTAGAGCCTGAACTCAATGTTTTTTTTCTATTTCAGATTTTACTACCTTAGCAACTAAGGATGTTGGTCAAAATTCAGCTTGCTATTACCTGTTCGTTGCCATATATTTCATTATCTTAACCTGAAGGTGGTTTGTAGTAGAGCCTAAAACCAAACTGAGTTTTTACAAAACCTCACTTTAAAAGTCCACTATAGTAACAACATGTCCACTTCACATATTTGATAATTTTATTTAATAGCCTCATAAATTCAGAATAGTTACATAATAGTTACATCACGGCTTTTAAAAAGGATTGCACTCAGCTACTCAGTCCATTGAAATACTAGAAAACAGGGAAAAGGAAAATATGGAGTGTAAAGTAGCTCTGCCCACTCAACTGAGTTGTTTGTAGCAAGTTCCCACTGATGATGAAGATATTCTCATGCTTTCTGGTAGACTCTAATACACTTGACACCATTCATGTCACATTCCTAGAAGATAAAGAGATGGATTTATTAATTTGCCTTAGTACAGACTATAAGGGAATAGGTACTTTTGAGTAACTCTTCAGGCTACCAACTAGGAGCAGTCAGGGATCAGAAGGCAGAACCAAACTTACCACCACCAATTGTCCATCCACTAGTTTCCGTGTTATTATGGTCTTCTTGCCATCCCATTCTTGCTCCTGGATCAATGACCCATCATCTTTTAGGCTGACAAGGGTCTGAAAGAAACCGAGCATCAGTATTTTACCCATGGCATTTGATGGAGGCTGAGGCTTTCCAACACATTATTCCAAAGGAAAAATTCCCACCCCAGCTCACTCAATAGTAATTTTGCCAATGACACGTACAAAGCCAGGATACTGTCTTAAATGTTTTATTGATCCTCTTCTTCCAGTAGCTCACTGCTCACTCACGCGCTGCTCTGACACGTTCCTGCGCGGGGCAGACCTCTGAGAGCACGCACAATTTCAGTTAACGAGAGCAGGCGACATTCCCAGCTCATCTCTTTGTACGCCGGCTTTGGGCTTTTGTGCAACCTTTATCTGATCTTGCAATAACAGATGAACTGCCAGTGTGTGGCTGGAGGGGGAGGGGGTGCTACCCAAGCACTCACACAAGGACATGAGAGAGACATATTTGAGGGCTGCTTTGTGTTTAACCTCCTTTTGGATGAATATTTTCCCTCTTTGGTGCAGGGAGAAGCTCTTTGCCTTCTAAAACCAGAGGTTAGGGACCGTGATTCACAGGTACGCCTGGTGTGCCTGCTACCCTGCTGCACACTGAGCCAGGCGCTCTTATTATTCACGGACGAGACTGAGCGGAAAGGTTAACCCTAGGGCTGGATTGCCTCTGATTAAACATCAATGGGATTTTTTCCATAGGCTCCAAATGAAGTGACATTTGGCTTTAGCATGGATTTAGAGGTCTGTCAGTTTTACACACACAATGCATTGGCTACAAAATGAAAACAGTAAAATACACAAGACATGATTGGTTTCAGCATTTTCCTTCTTTGGAAATTGCTTAATCCAGGAAAAAAAGAATTTATTTCAATGAGACTTAGAGCGACAGCTGTTCAAAGAAAGCATTGTTAGTATGGATGCCAAAACTGATCTTTAAATAGCGTCTCCATCTGTAAAACACCCAGAAGAACTGTGCATTTTTTCAGTAGAAAGCCCAGTATACTGACCTGAGTTTTCCTGCCATCTAATGTGTTTTCCTCAAATTTCTCACCGAGCTTGAAGCTGAACTGTGAAGTTTTGAAGGTGCTCTCTGTTTTTACGGTGATTGTGTCCCCATCCTTAATAATGTAAACATCTGGTTTGGCCATGCTTCCCATTTTCCTCAAGGCCATACCCACACCTGCAAGGCGAGAGGCACAGAGTGTCACAAAATCAGTTAAACCCTAAGGCTTAGGGCCACACAAGAATTCAAATACCTAATTCCCATTTAATTAGGCACTTAAGTACACTCGAGAATCAAAGCTCAAGAGTCACAAAGAAAGAGGATGTTTTAAATTATCCACTGATGAGGAAAAAAAAAAGAAAAAGCGCTTATTTGCAGGGTTATTCTCAAGGAGCTAAAGTTAAATCTATTTTGGCCTCTAGAGGACTCACAGATCCCCCAGAACTCAGCACTAATTTTTTTTTTTTTTACAAATGGAAATAAACAGGAAAACAAACACAGAAGCTTAATCTAAGATAAAATTATTCCCTTCAAGTTCAGAACACTTTAAAAAGTCTACAGATTTTTAACTGACACATTAATTCACCCGCATATTTATTTCAGCTTACTCAAAACACACTCTTACATCACTCTGTACACAACTGCAAACATGCAATTTTTAATGTAGGTTCATCTTCTACATGCTGTATCCAAAATATGGACTTGTGAATTAGAAAGCTGCCACCATGTAAAATGGTGCTCACAGACAACTCACACACACACGACCGTGAGAGAAGTGAATGATTGAAAATTCATCATCTGTGACCCGCAGCCCTCAAAACTCCTCAGCAAAACAGGTTCACCCTGCCTCCGCCCCTGCGTGCGCTGTTTGAGCGGTTTGCTTGTGTCTGTTTTGATCTGAAGGAGGAAGATAGTAAGAGGGTAGTCGGGCAACAAAGGTAAATCCATCAAACTGGAAAGGGCAGATCTGAACCACGAATTGATAAGAAACAGAGTGGAGCAGAAAGTGCTGCCCAGTCAGCGCGTGCCTGGGATCAGCAGCCAGAAAATGCCGCCGCACAACAGCACAGCGCTCCCCCGGCGCGTGCTGGGTACCCGCTCGAGGGCTGGATCCACACAGCAACAATTACAGTTTCCTTGGGAGGTGGAAATAATAAAGTACTTCCCAGCCACTGCTTCTCAGGACTCAACTAAGATTCCAGGAATGAGCCTTAAACATGAGCCTGCAGAGCAAAACCCAGTCCTCCTCAGTCCAGCTTTTCTGACCACAGCTGGAAGTTATTGTCACAGTGACCCCCCACCCACCCCTCCACTGTCATCCAGTCCAGGGTAGTGAGTTATCGGATCAGCTACACCTTGGGATCCAACTAAACGAAGGTGAGCCGCATGTGTTTTCCATATGGCAAGGAGTGAAATTCAAACTTCTTTATCCTCGAATGTTCTTTCGTACAGACTGAGCAGAATCTCATTTATGGTGCATCAACAGGATCAAAGGCAGAGAGTTTCCCAAGGAGTCAGCGAGGACGAGATCCAATAAAGGACTGGCTCCTAACATGCGGAGTAAATTTAATTGCCTAAATTGTAATGGTAAAAGGAAAAGGCAACTGGTTAAGGATTGCGATCTAAAAACAAACAACACTCAGTTGCTGCCTACACATGGGAGGTGCTCTGCAGTTGCAGCACCTAATTTCTACTCTGAAATGGCAATTTGGCAGATGCCTGGCCCCGGCTGTTAGACGCAGGCACCGTGGCATCCTAATCCAAGGCTGAACCGAGCTTAAAATTCTTGAATTTCCTCCAAAGGGCTGGGTCCAGACGGCTTTCTCGCATCACAGCTACCGCACGCTGACAGGCCTCTCCCAACGGGCAATTACAGCCACCGCCGCCGGCAGCCCGCAAACGCGGTGAGGATGCCGTTTGCACTCTGCGTGAGGAGCGCAGGACCTAAACTCCTTCCTCTCCTCCCGCTGAAGGGACTGAAGGTCACCTCTCCGGAGAAAGGACCCCGGCTTTCAGCAGGGAATAAACCGCGGGGAACAGTCGCTCCCGAG
>NW_010244833.1:700-1192 GCF_000690775.1 Eurypyga helias | reverse complement strand
CCGTGCTGCCAGGGGACGCGGGGAGCTTTTCTTTCCAGGCTTAACGTCAAGGGAAGGCTTGCAGGGAGGGTGGCCGAGCTCACCTCCACGCATTCAGTTCAAGCGACCTCCTGTCATTTTGCAATAGCCTTTATACGCAAAGGGGGGGAAGTGGTGTAAAAGATCCAAACGTGCCAAAGTTAGGGAAGTAGTGCAAGAACTTGTCTAAACTGGTAAGATCCGGGAAGAAAGTATCGCTTCTCCTGAAGGGGCATTTTATTTCTCGGACTAGTGAAGGAAAGGGATTAGTAGGAAATGCGCATTTTACTACCTACGGCTGTTCTTTAGGTTAAATGGGGACCAGTCTCTGGACAGTTTCATACCGACTTATCAAGGAAAGATGATTTGTTTTTCTTTCCAGACAAAACAACCCAATGGCTCAGAAATTTTACGTCGCTCTTAACCGCTGTCTACAAATCTTGGGCAGAATTTCCAGGCAAATTACAGCAGCAT
>NW_010244833.1:0-660 GCF_000690775.1 Eurypyga helias | reverse complement strand
CTAGGAGGGAAATACGAATCCCTTTCTTTAGCCTGAAGCAAGAAATTGGCTTAAAGTTCATTTTGCAGATAACCAGAAACGAAATCATCAGTGCGTGGACCGGGCTGCTGCAACTTTCTAACGCTCTGCAGCAATTTCTAAGACTTTCTGGTGGAGGAGAAAAAAAAAAAAAAAAAAAAAGTGAACTACAGGTTGGAAGGGCTCTAAAAGAAACTCGCATCTCAACATGCATTTTTCGCCCTGGTCTGCGGAGGGCTGGGCTCCCACACGGGCACCGGTACCCTAAAGTCTCTGCCGGAAAAAATTAATGTCCTAGGTTTTGGCTTTCACAATTCATTTTAGAGTCGGAAAAACCCCACCTGCACCCAAGAGCATAGATAAAATAACGGATCACCCCAAATTTGCAAAATCTCTCTCTCTGTTGCATATCCAAAGCAGAAAAGCCCAGTTAAGTGTTTGCCGGGCACACTCTCCCGTAGCGGGGCTGAGTGCTGATGTCTGACCTGCAGCTGTGTCCGGAGAATAAATAATTTCTGAATTTTGGGGTTCCTACCCAGGGCAAAGGACCGGCTGTGCTCGGAGGAGAAGAGCCAGGCTGCTGCTGGCATTTCTCACCCCCAGCCAACATTTCTGCACGTGCAGTATCCGCAGTGGCTCTGA
>NW_010244832.1:0-539 GCF_000690775.1 Eurypyga helias | reverse complement strand
CCCATTCCCATCCCTGTCCCCATGATTCCTGTCCCCGTGACCCCCATCCTCATCCCTGTACCTGTCCCCATCCTTATCCCCATTCCCATAACTGTCCCCAGGATCCCCATCCCTGTCCCCAGGATCCCTGTCCCCATCCTTGTCCCCATCTCCTTGATCCCTGACCCCATGCCCCCTGCCCAATCCCCATCCCTGTCACCGTAACCCCTGTCCCCCTCCTTGTCCCCATTCCCATCCCTACTCCCATTATCCCAGTCCCCAGGATCCCTGTCCCCATCCTTATCCCCATTGCCATAACTGTCCCCAGGATCCCCATCCCTGTCCCCATCTCCTTGATCCCTGACCCCATGCCCCCTGCCCAATCCCCATCCCTGTCACCGTAACCCCTGTCCCCCTCCTTGTCCCCATTCCCATCCCTACTCCCATTATCCCAGTCCCCAGGATTCCCATCCCTGTCCCCATCTCCTTGATCCCTGACCCCATGACCCCTGCCCAATCCCCATCCCTGTCACCGTAACCCCTGTCCCCCTCCTTGTCCC
>NW_010244831.1:0-7128 GCF_000690775.1 Eurypyga helias | reverse complement strand
TACTGGTTCAGTCTCAGTAAAACCCTCCTCATGGCTCTCTGACAATTAAAAATAGAGGGCCAAGGACCTGATTCACTATGATGACGAAAGTATACTGTCTGTTTTAATTGAAGAAACAATACATTCAGAACTCCCTTAAGCATTATGATGTAGTTAGATTTTGTACAGGAATTCCAAAAACAATGTCATGCAGAGATTAAGCTTTTGAAATTTTACATGTTTTCTGGACAGAACAGCTGCATATGCTAAAATGCATTTTATAAGTACTACTGACCACAAGTTTAAAGAATCACAGCAATTATCTGCCTATGCAAACTCAAGATCCAAAGCATGAAAATTCAGTAAGAGAGCTACCAGCTGTATTCCAAAGAAAAGTTACTTCAGTGTCTATAGGAAGGTGAAGAAAGACATTAGGGAAGAGATGACTAAGAAAAGAATTTAACTGGTACTCACAGAGATTTTTCTATTTAAGGCTTCTTTACTAAATACAGTGTTCAATTAATTGGGACCATAGACACTGTCATATGCTGATTCGTGGTTTTGCACACTAACCTACTGATTACTGGCCATCTGACAGCCTGTGTCAAAAAATCAAACTGCAATACCTGATACAACCAATTTTTTCCTTTAGGCCAACTTCCATATCACAAATGAATTTAAATTGCAGCTAGTGAAAGAGTATGAAGTAGTGATTATTCTCTCAGATCTTACCCATGCCCAACTCCTGTCCTAGATTCCTCAAAAACTTCATAGATATGCTACCCATCTTTTTACACAATAGTTCATAATCTTAACTCCAGAATGAGACAAAGCATGACAAATTGCAACATACAGTGGGGACATTTAAATTGCTTAGTACTGATTTTTGAAAGCAATTACTTTTATTACCCATTGGTTCAGAATTTATTTTTTCAGAACAAGTTCCAGAAAGGAGAAAGGAAGACACAGACCAAGAAGAAATAAAAATGTTAATTATATGTATATACTCACTCTTTTGATTCACGGGTCTTCTTAGTAACATGTTGGACAAGCGTGTCATAGCCAGATAATTCACCCTGGTTTTGAGCAGAAGTACATTTTTCTGTTTCTTCTTCAATTACAGATCCCACAGTATTATTTATATATTGTCTAAGGTATTTCACAAACTGATAGCTGTAACAAATAT
Source organism: Eurypyga helias (assembly GCF_000690775.1). Classification (NCBI taxonomy): domain Eukaryota; kingdom Metazoa; phylum Chordata; class Aves; order Eurypygiformes; family Eurypygidae; genus Eurypyga; species Eurypyga helias. The sequence goes on along the minus strand of NW_010244831.1, from coordinate 5,963 downwards.
ACAAAATTAAAATGTAACAGATTTCCTTGAGCTCACCATCAAACACGTCCAACATTCTATTAGCATTCGCTACCTTCTCTCCCAGCAGACCTGTTACTTCAAGGTGCGGGTTTATGATCTGCAGAGCAATAAACTTCAACGGTTAAAAACAATACACAATAAAGTTTGATTTTCTTCAGCATGGTCATTAACAGTATATACCAGGAAGAAACAATACCAAATAGTTTCTGATTTCCATCTGTGCTTCTTCTAAAGCTAAAAATCTACTCAGACAAAAGGTTAAGGATTTGTAGACAAAAATCATAGAATATCGAGACATCTCAAACCTAAAATTCCAAAACAAACATTACTTTGAGCACCCTGAACATAACACTGTCTTATGGTATATTCATCTGGTATATTATTTATGCCATATACATACAAAATGAGAAGAAACACAGAAAATGCAATCTACAAATTCTAGCGTATGAGCATGTCCAAGGCTTATGAAGGTCTGTCTGTCATGACAGTATGCAGAACACCTCAGTCAAATGGACAAACTTGCTGTCTGTGATTTTATGGGCATGTTAAATGCAAGGAAATTGCCACTTTGTACTCTTCTTAATAGATGCTCACAGAATTTAAACAAAAGAATAATCAGAGGGATTTCAAATAAAAGACCCTCACTGGGTCCTCAGACCTTGTATTAGCCATAGAAATCACTAAAACTAGAGCTCAAAATATAAAAACTTTTCTTTGTCTTCTGATTTGTATAAAGAACAAGGCAAACAAACACACAAAAAAGTAGTAATACATAAGCAGTAGATGCATCATTATATTTTCATTGTATCAAATGCAGATGTGCAACTACGTGTTAATTTGGGTAAATACAGAGTGAGAAAAATTTAAATAAAAAGATCAATTGATCATGTAAGTACAGAGTCCAAAGCTATAAAATGCAAATGTAAATAACTTGCAACAGGTTACAGCTTTTACTTTATTTAGATATTAAAAAAAAAAAACAAACAAAAAAAACCCCACCAACGAGTACATTCAAGATATATTAAAAAAATAAGCAGAGAAAATTGTGTCTTTTATCATGATCATACATCCTCACTGGATTGCCTCCCTCAAGTTCCATCAAGTTACTTGGGGTTTTTCTCCCCTTCCATTTCTCGCTTATTTCCATTCCTGTATCACTTCTGTTCTCCATGAAAGTAATAGAAACACTTCTCAAGAAAGATGCAAACACGTTTATTTGCATTTTCATTTGTCTTCAAGGCTAGCTTTTTACTTCTGCAATAATGAAATTGCACATGACACTCCCCTGAATGAAAGCTTTCATAAAACTTTCTCCCATTTGTTTTATGACAGTAACATTTCCAGGGTATACATTTTTGCAATGACTGCTTCACTCTAAAATACACAGCAATCACTTCATTATTCATGCCACTAAGTTTACATCTGCTTGTTATCCTACTCTTGATCTTCTGCATCATTCTTCCACCTTAAAAATGTTTCGTGACAAATAAGCATTTCAGCAATGACAGTACTACTTCTTCATATGCACAATCAAGTCAGACTGATCTGGCTGGGCTTACAAAGGAAGCACCAGGCGGGGAGGAAAAAAAAGAAGTGCTAGAAAGACACTAGGACTTTAATTTAAGGAAAAAAACATTCAAAAGAAAACGTGCTGCTTACATAGTTAAAAATTCTACTGCTGCACAAAAATTATTAACTTGATTCTATTTTCCTTTTTATCAGCTTTCTGAGGATGCTGTCTTTCTGCCTTCTCTACATCAAAGCGGGAACAAAGGATTAAGTAAGGCCTCAAAACCTTATAAAATTAGTGAGGCAAAAAAACCATGAGGCAGAAACCGTGCTGATCAAAACGCCGAGTTGAACCACCGCATTGGACAATCCAAAAGCACACATGACTAATAAAGGAGCTTGCAGTCTGGACAGATGGGTTAAGGGTCAATGAGAAAGTTTCTTAACTGTCTCACTAATAAATCGCCATATGACCTCTCTGGCCTTCCAAGAAAACCGACCTATGCTCCATGGGTCATGAACAAGACTAGAATATCTCCAGAAATATTCCAGCACTGGAGAGTAATGCTTACATTCTGTATTTAAACTAACACCTGATTTTCCATCAAACGTAAGTTAACATTTCTCTTATGAAAAGAAAGTTATCTTTAGGATCACCAACTTTTTAACATACCAGAAAGAGTAATGAATGGCACAGTTTCACTGTTCTGAAGGGGAAAGATATGTATGCATTGTTTCTACCAGTTGTAGACTTTATTTCCTCATCGTTATTCTCCTAATTAAGTCCCCAGAAGAAATTAAGTTTTTGATTGTTTGGGGTTTTTTAGTGTACACGTCTTCCTTTAAATAAAAATGGTTTTCTTTCAAAATTGCATGCAATTTTCAAATTTGATATGCTTATAACTAACTTCTTTAATGCTTGTCACTCAGTAACCTAGACTTCAAAATTTGCAAGACTGACAACAAAAGTGTTATCTGAAACAATTTGTATAAAGTTAGAATTGAGCTAAAATATATTTAGCATCTTCAGAAGATACAAAAGCAAGAAAGTTTTAAAATTACAGTGAAATTTTAGATAAAGCCTAGTTCTATTTCACTTGTTTACTTTTCCTTAACTTCTATTACTGACAAAGCAATGTTAAAAACCAGGCAAATTTAGAGAATGTAGATAATGCCACTTCTGAAAAAAATGGCAGGAAATCAACTTTCTCAGAAGTCAGGTCACAGAACCCTGGTCCTTACTAAAATGTCTTCAAGGCCATTTCAGTTTGATATTCTCTTGTCATAAATGCATACTAAAAATCTCCCAAGTAGTAAAAAAAAAATAAACAAGTTAGAACACCATAGAAAGGAAAGAGGAGCATGAGCTCCAGAAATCTAGATCACACGTAAATGAGATCACACTAGTAAGAGTGTGATGGGGTTATATTTCTGCTTTATTCAGAAGATAAATTAAAAGAACTACCTGATAAGATGCACAAGGGTTCAGTAATATAAGACAGACAGAACAAACAAATATGGAAGCCAAGTAGTCTTCTGAAAATTTACCTTATTCTGAAAAAACAAAATTATATTGTCTGTCAGGTGTCAAAGACAATGCCTGAAAGCCTTCAGTGAGGATTTCTTCTGGCTTCTGTTTGCGTTTGCATTTAGTACATTACACGTACACATGCATCAGGGTTGGCTAAGTTAGGCAGCTTTGTAAGTTCCTCTCTCACAAACAGCTCATCAATTACTATTACAGTAAAAATAATGTATTACCAAGGGCAGGGGTGACAATACACGGACAGGACATGACTCAAAAAATGAGAAGAATGGCAAAATTAATTTTATTTTCTAAATTAATATCTTTTGAGAGTTGATGGGTGACAGGAATATCTAAATATATATATACACGCCCACACAACAATATAAACAGCAAACATTTCCCAGGAATAATATAATTCAACACATTTCACCACCAAAATATTTTAAAAAGGTAAAAATATATTTACTTGTGAAAATTCTCATCTGTTTCCTCCAAATGCAATAGAATCTCTTCTGCACATTCTACTGATGGGGCTCCAGTGATTTTTTCCTTCACACTGTGCAGCAATTGTCTCAGCATAGACTGTAACAGAGCTTCATCTTCATTTGTAAACTGAGACATCTGTATAAAGGAAATAAGTGTAACTTACTTTCTTAGTTTGTGGGGTTTTTTCCTCCCTTCAAGATGCTAAGGAAAGCATAAACTTAAATTGCCACATTTTTCCTACTGTCAACAGCATGAGATTATGCTATCAAAAGACATGACCACAGACAAGAAATATTTGATAGGGCTTATCTTCAGACAAACTGGAAACAAAATAATCACTTTTAATAAACCTCCTGTTATTTTAGTACAACATTCTTAAACAAAATATTGCATAAGAAAATCCTGAATATTCCTGTTCATTGTTGCTTGAGGACTTGCCCATCAAACAGCCACAAGACTACATCGTAATTTAAAAAAAAGGTTGTTTGTTTTTTGGGTTTTTTAACAGATGTAATGACTGTATCTTGATGAGAAATCTCTACAAGTCTCTCAGCTTCCTCTCATCCACTATTTACTATCCAGTTTCGACTCTGGGATCCCTCTATGCAGAGCTGCTGCTATGACCGTGATAGAAGGTGCTAGCAGTTTTTGCAAGCAACAGGGGCCAGGTGCAATTGTGAGAACTATTTAATTACCCTGAGGTAATCAACTGCAGTGACCTGACAGAGTCCTGATAATTTAACACTACAGCTACTGGGAAAAACTGGGAGCAGCAGCAGCCGTGAGAAACTGGAAATATCTGTCAAGCCCAGAACACAATGTTTTATCAGTTCAATTTTCAAGGTGATCAAAGGTTTGCAAAAAGATCAATTTCCGTCCTGATTAATTAACCAAAATGCATGGATTAAACTTCTTTATATGCCAAGAAATACTTCCAACCCCCAGTGGTGGTTGTAGCTTATATATTTCTAGTCTACTTGAGGAAAAATTATTTTGAGACCTTTGACTTTTTTTTCCTTAAAAAGTCAATCAAAGACTCTCTAAGCACCTGTGAATAAATAATATGCACACTTGGAAGAAACAATAGAATAAATCACTTCTTCCTACTTAAACAGCATTAACTAGCAAAAAACAAAAGCCACAGAGGACCAGCTGGAGGAGTTACCCTTTACAAAAGGTAATGGTTCCTTGAGCTAGCAGTTCTCTGTGGGAAGTAGCGCAGGTGCTGAACATTTTACTTTGATCAAACACGATTCAACATCAACTCAATGATCTTATGAGAAACGGCATTAAAATATTTTTTTTAAATCCCTTATACTAACTTTATATAACTTTAACTCCCTCCTTTTCAGACCACATGAATTATAGTGTCAAGATATTTAATGAAAGCCAACGAATTTTTAGCTCTACATAAACCAGTCTCTTAAGTCCTGTATTTTGACCATAACATTTAATTATCCTAATCCCTTGGGAGAAAAAAAAGGGGGGGGGGGGAGCAAAAAGCCTTCACTCAGTATTTTGGTATAACTAAGTATTTTTAAAAATGACAGTATCTGGACACTGGCTGGCAATCAGTGCAAAGCCCCACACAAATTCTTCATAAAGACAAATTATGAGAATATTGCAGTTTTCCATTCAGATTGCTTTGAAAAGTCTTATTTGATTTATACAATCACTGTCAGAGGCACTATTCCTAAAATTCATCTGTAAACGTCTGTGGTTTATTGTGCTTGGAGCTTTTGGTGGGCTTTTGTTCGGGTTTGCTTTTCCTAGCAGGCACAATCCCCTCACCGTTTCCACGCAAGATTTAAATGATCCTTTTCTCCCTAAGAAACCTTACCCCAAGCCCAGTTTGTGCAGTCTGTTCAAGACCAAATTCATTTTCCCGGCACTGTCCCACAAGCGCAAATCCTGCCCCAAAACCCGCGGGATGAAGCAGGAAGGGGCCTGTCGCCGCCAGCAGTTACCGTACACTAGCCTTTGCGTGAGCAAGGTTCTGAACCAAAAAGACAGCAGTCAGTAAGAAACACGAGCAGTGAGAGAACTCCTAACCCCTCTCATTTTTATCGTCGGTCATTTCAACCGCGTACGAGCTTCTGGCAGTAACTCGATCTCCGATGACAAGCCACGGGCAAAAGCGGTTCGCCTGTTTCGAAGCGTCAGGAGAGGCTAAACCTGGCCAGGTCCTTCCCTCACGCTACCCCTACAAGCACAGAGGGGCTTTGCCAGGGCACCCTGGAGACCCTCACCCCCGACACCGGTTTAGCACCGCAGCCCTCCACCCCAGCCTTCCCCACGGGGGTCTCCAAGGCACCCTCCGGCCCCGCACTCCCAGTCCCGCCCAGCCCAGGTTCGGGGGGCCCAATGGGGCGTCGCCATCCGCGGCCCTCGCTAGCTGTCCGCCCCCGCCCCGCACACA
>NW_010244830.1:604-850 GCF_000690775.1 Eurypyga helias | reverse complement strand
GCTGGGACATGGTGGGGCTCAGCGGGCGAGGGATGGCCAAGCAAGCAGAAAACTGGCCCAGGCAGCAGATGTAGGTGCGAGACTTGTCCAGGCACCCGGGCACAGGCGTCATTGTTGCCCCCTGCGTCCTTTGCACTTCTGAAAGCCACACACACACCCCCCGACAGGACCTGATCGCTTTTGGCAGGGGTTTATTATCCCGGGAGGGCTGCTCTGGCATGGCTGCTCCAGGACAGGGTCACCAGC
>NW_010244830.1:0-201 GCF_000690775.1 Eurypyga helias | reverse complement strand
ACCCACAGCGGCACCTTCCAGGTAAGGCGGCTGCGGGTGCCCTGCCCTGCGCTCACCCCCTGCCCCGCGGGGTTGAGGCTAGGCTGGGTGCTGGCTCCTCTCACCCTGCTCTGCTCCCCGCAGGAATGGGCCGGCGTCCCCAAAGACGTCATGGAAAGCTTCAAGCCCAACTACACTGAGAGCATCTGCTACGTGAGCGAG
>NW_010244829.1:0-34381 GCF_000690775.1 Eurypyga helias | reverse complement strand
GGGGGGGCCGTGGGCTACGGTTGTGTGATGTAATTATACAAGAATGATGTAACTCCTGGCAAAAAAGCTTTCAGCATGTGTAGTGGGAGCTGTAACTGCAGCCGTGTCAAAGCCTGACACCTAGCTGAGCTGCAGATGCTTCTGGATGTGATACCAGGCCTGCGTGCTACAAGGCTGTTGATAATACGATCGAGAAGGGAAAGTCAAAGCTTCATTCTTTCTCTAAAACCATGCTGAAGACATGCCTAGCGGGGCCATTCCGCAGAAACTGAGTGGAACAGTCTGGAAGATGCATCTCATCCGTTGACTAGATTCACATTTATTTTGAGCTGCAGATGCTTCTGGATGTGATACCAGGCCTGCGTGCTACAAGGCTGTTGATAATACGATCGAGAAGGGAAAGTCAAAGCTTCATTCTTTCTCTAAAACCATGCTGAAGACATGCCTAGCGGGGCCATTCCGCAGAAACTGAGTGGAACAGTCTGGAAGATGCATCTCATCCGTTGACTAGATTCACATTTATTTTTCACCTTTACTCTTTATTTTAATTATCATTAAAAAAATATCTTAAGATCCTGGGGGAGTTCTGTTTCACAATAATGAGGAAATACTAGCTACATTCATCTCGTTGATAAATAGCAATCTTTGACGTTTTTAATTGACAAGTAACCCCCTTCTTGGATGCTCTGGGGGTCCATGGCTGCTCACGCAGTGCCCTGCTCTGTACCCCATGCCTTCGTTCTTCTTGACTAAGCTTGATAGCAGTGGACATCGAAGAAAGAAGATGAAAATATGTTTAGGACTCTTCCTCACTTTTCAAAAAGAGACTAGAACTGCCAACGCACAAAAAACCAGGAAGCACCCCAAGCCAGCTGCAGAAAAAATGCTTCCTAGAAGACACCTCCTCCAGCTGATGGTGCTGCTCCCCACCCTCCAAGCCATGCACGCTGTGCCTGCGGATTTAAACTGTCAATATACTGCAAGTCCCTGCCCGCATTTCTCCCCCCTTCCTCCCCTCTGACATTAATACTTGTAAAAAGCATTCCACTCTCCCAACTGCCGTGACCTCCTGCGGCCTCCGGCAACGTACCCGCAACAGCGTACGTCTGTCCCAGGGTGAAGAAGGGACTACCAAAAAAAAAAAAAAAAAAGGGGGCAAACACGCTTTTAAAAAGGCATAATTACACAACCGAGCTAAGATACAAAGCACGTGCTCCGCTGGTTTTTTTTCAAAATGCCATTTTGAATGCAACCGCACGCCGCGTAGGGACTAAGACAACCACGCTGGCTTTCGGAACGGGGGAGCGGTGGCGAAGGACAGAGTATGAACCGCACACCGTTACCCGCTTTTGCAAAGTGTGGTTCCTCTCTGCAGACATCAAGAGCTGATGCTTTCTTGACCCTAATCAGTAAAGAAACAAGGAAGAGCGCCTTTCTCAGTTACTCAGATTCTTCTATTTACACTCGTTACGTCATCTTGCTGTGCTGCTCCAGCTTCCCCGTAAGCCTCTTTGCCCGAGTTTCTTGCGAGACAACCAAACAACCGGGATGTCCCGGTTTGCTAGCGTTTAAATCGGGCACTGCCCCAAGCATACCCACTCCCGGGTGCGCTTTTTCTTCTGCAGCAGAGGGTTGTTGACGACTAATTTGAAGTATTTGAATCAGTGGAAAGATCTTCAGCGTTTCTCTGATCTCTGAACACACTTTTCTTAGACAATTTTGAGCTTTTAGGACTTTGTGTCTGTAGTGGTGAAAGGCTATTCCAGTTCACACCTGTGGCCTGCTTCCTCCCTTTTCAGTGTGCCTGAAAAGGAGGACAGACCACCATTTCCAACAGCGTCAGTGTGGCGTAACTGTGTGACAGGCACTAGTCAGAAGCCTACGACAGATGCCAGAGGACACGCACGTGGGCACGTTTCGACCTACCTGCTTCAGAACTGGAAGCCACGTTGTCTTAAGAGAGGGACCTGCGAGATTACATAAAGACCTAATACCAGCTGACAAGCTTGTCAGCATCTGGCCTCATTGGCAGGCAGCATCTCCCAGTTCTTTAAGGGATCTTTAAGGTCCCTTCCAACCTAAACCATTCTATGAATTCTCAAATTCCTGCTCTGTTTTAGGAAATTAAAAAAAAATACAGCTTGGTACCATAACCTTGAAAGCGTTGCCATTCCCTGATCTAGGCTTTATCCCCCAAAGCTGGACCAGTTGTCCCTAAGCCACTCTGGCCACACCATTGTCCTATTCTTTGTCTCTAGCAACCAGGAGGTTTTCCTGGTCTCCCCTGGTGATTCACTGTCAGTGTTTCCCACCGGGCAGTGGCAATTGCTCAGTGGAGGCAGTGGGAGAAGGGAGGGAAGCAGCACACCTCCTGGGCTACACGGAAAGCCGGTAGAGGCATGCCTTTCTCTTCTGCCTTTTGTTTCCTTTAGGGCAGGGTGGGCCACACATCTCCCAGCCCTTAGGACATCTTGCTGCTCTTCCTTCTCCCTTCCATAGCTGTGCTGGCTCCCTCCTTCTCAGGTCATCTCAGCAGTGGGTGTCTGGTACTGGCTGCTCCTTTTAAGCTACTTCTCTTTCCGTGGAAGATGTTAACGCTGTTTAACAGCGTGGCTTGCCTCCTGTCACTCAGGGGTCCAGTTTCCTCCACCTTTGGCGCTGCCCACGTGCTGGAGCACTGCCAGGATCGCTTACAGAGCGGAACTACAGATTCCTTCCCCAGACAAGCCCCAGGAGTGCTTTTGTGGTTAGACTGTTCCTGGGTTCACTCCAGCAGGTAGGAAGACCGTGCTAGGTTTCTCACGCCCACCATCAAGCATCATCATACAGCACTATTCTGCCATACTGGGCACCCCCCACACCTCCCTGCAAAGCAGAGGATGTCTGAGTGTAAAACAAGGGAAATACAGGGTATGACGAGGCTGTTTTCTCCTCATCTTTGACAACTAATGATAAAAGGCTGAGCGAGTTGGGCTTGTTCAGCCTGGAGAAGAGAAGGCTCCAGGGAGACCTTATAGCACCTTCCAGTACCTGAAGGGGCTACAAGGAAGCTGGGGGGGACTTTTTACAAGGGCCTGTAGTGACAGGACAAGGGGTAACGGGTTTAGACTGAAAATAGGGAGGTTTAGATTGGATATCAGGAAGAAATTCTTCCTGGAGAGGGTGGTGAGGCACTGGAACAGGTTGCCCAGAGAAGCTGTGGATGCCCCATCCCTGGAAGTGTTCAAGGCCAGGCTGGATGAGGCTTTGAGCAACCTGGTCTAGTGGAAGGTGTCCCTGCCCATGGCAAGAGGGTTGGAACTGGATGGTCTTTAAGGGCCCTTCCAGCCCAAACCGTTCTGTGATTCTATGAACTATAGGAAATAAAAATTCTTAAAGCTTTTCAAAAGCCAAGTAGGCCCATGGATTAGGCCACAATGACAGCGTTCCATGAGCCATCTTAGACCCATGTCAGTCACAGTTGCAGGAACCTACATCAAAGCTTCCACTGGATACTTTGCCTACTAAGGAACTGAAGCACAACCTGCTCTGTATGGGATGAGCCATGAGTAGGCTGGTTGTGGGTCCATGTATACACCAATCTGGCCCTGGGAAGAGGGAAAGGACTCACAAAGTATAAACACAGCCCATGCGACCAGCTTTTAAACAGTTTTGGTTCCGTTGCCCTCACAGGCAACAATGACCAAAGGTAGCAGTTAAGGGGTGATGTGCAGGAACTCCAGTTTTCAGAGAGAAAGCCACATAAAACAAGCAACCAATTGCACCCACCTCTGAAACAAACCAACCAAAAAAAACCCCAACCCCAAAACAGGTATGCTGAATGAGCTGCCCCTTGAGCTCAAGGAAGACCTTTCCCTTTCCACACCCTTAAGCTCAGCTTTATCACAGAAATACCCTCTCATCACTTACCAAGTTTCTGCCCTGTATCAGCTTTTCTGTATTCAAATGATACTGATCATTAGATAAATGAATGAGACACAACCACTGCCCATTAAGCTGAAGCAAAAATTTCCAGCAAAAAAACACTAGTTCTCCAACACATCAGTAGATTTTTCTTGCAGGGCTTCTGGATCTTTGCTTTAATTTTATCTCCTTGTCACAGGAAGAGAATCTTGTGGAGTACAAGCATAACGTTCCTGAAATGCCGCACTTTTAGCTAGGTGGCCAGTTGTGACATATTCTCCCCATTTTCCATATGGGCATGACCGATCATTCAGGAATAGAGTCTGTTGCTTCTATGCTGAGATTGTATCATGAGACTATCCCATTTTAACATGGAATTATGCATGGAGGCATTATTTGCATTTCAGGAAACATTTACAATATCTCAATATTACCTCCAGATTTTAATGTTTACAATCAGATGTTTGGGATCTTCTCAAACTTACATGTCCAATAAGATAAGTAATTTGAACTTGCATCTAATATTCAATCATGCATTCCAAGTCTGCATCAACAAAGAGGCACAAACATCAATAGTCGGATCAGGCTTCTATTTCTCTTTCCTCAGTTCTCCCAAAGCCTAGCCAAGTGATGACTGAATCAAAAATTATTTCAGAAAGAACTGACGGCGATGAGGCAGCCAGTAAGGTATCTAGATACTTGCTTTGCATTTTGGACATGATACCAAAAGGGCTCTTCACCCAACTCCTCTAAAAGGTCACCGGGAAAATATTTTCTTTCTTTTAAGAGACACAAACCATCAGTATTTCCTACTCTCCTAACTGGAATTTTCCAGAGAAGTACAACTAGCCACAGCAATTTATTTAGACAAAAGGTTTACTCATCACAGCTGTAACACTTTGTCTAATAGTTTCAAGGGCTAAGAGACATAATGGAAACCACACAGAGGTCTCTACCACGGTCTTTCATAGATCCCTTTTTCCCCTCAGAAACATAGGTGGCAAACTACATGTGAAATAAGCATCTTCCAAGACCAAAACGAGGCATTCAGGAGAGAAGCTTGTGTTGCAAGCAGAAACTATGAGATAGGTCAGTGGATAAAGTAAGATTTCTCTCCCTAATGCGGTTAAGAAACAAATTGTTTTAGTGAGGCACCTGATAAAGAGTAAAAGGTTTGAGCTAGTAGATTGCCAAACACTATCATAAAACTTTTGAATTGCTTCTGTATTTTGAATACAAAATATTGAAGGACACCAACAAATCAGTTTAAAATCTCTTTTAAGAACTCAAATATGCGGGTCCTACCGTGCGTACACACTCCACATTAGTCCAAGCTGCACTTTGTCAAGCCCAGCAGATGCCAGAGAAAACACAGGAGGAAACGGAGGCTACTATGGGGGAGGGAAGAGGTACAAAGCACACCAATTCCTCCAAAGCTGTGTTTTGCTAATTGGAGGATGGCTTTCATTTTAACTGGCAACGTTAAACCTATGAAACATGCGTTTTTCTAACCATTTTGTGGGTGTCAAAATTATTTCAGGTGACAGTATAATATCGACCTAAAGTGTTAATGTGTCTTTAACAGTATTGTTTTTAGCAGAAAAACCTCAAGAACATTTAAAAAATTGTTTGTCAAACAGACTAAAGTCTGTGAGTGAGCTTTTTCTATGACACAAAGAATGGGCTTTTACCAGGCTTACCCTGCTACATATAATGTTTTAAAGAAAAACACACTGACATTTAAGACCACATTCAAAACACTTTTTTAAAATGCCATGATAGGTTAAAGAGACCAACGATTTATTCAAGGTAAATGCAAAGTATAAAGTTGTGGAGTTCCAAATAGACATCCAGTCTGCCACTTCTAGTTTTGTGCAAATTCATTTACTTAATTTCAAATCTAGCATAGTGTCAGTAACATCGAACCTCCAAAGTTACAGAACTGATGTTTTTCACCTCTGCTTGAAATTAGACTTCCCAGTTTTCCTAGATTTAGTTTTGATTTTAAATAAAGAAAAAAAAAGAACCCTGTAAACAATCAGTGTAACAGCAGTTAGCAACAAGAATGGGTGACAACTGTCAGTCTTCAAATACAACTTATCATCAACTTTTAGTCAAATATACAAATAAATACAAGAACGAACACAAATAAAAGTTACCACTATAAGAAAATACAGTATATGCTGTAATTTGGAATAAAATGTCAGACAGTATTGACTGCATCGTTTGGAATATGTTTTTGAGTGCTTAAAACAATTTGATGCTAAACAGCTAAACCTTTCCTTAGTGTAGAGGACTACACTTTTACTCACAATTAGAAATGTGGTTTGTGATTAATCTTGTACTAGTATATTAAACTCCTAAGTGAGAAAATGACTCAAGTCATTCAGTGAAAGAAGATACCATAGGCACCATAATAGATATATTTCTTTTTAAACAAAATCTGGTAATGAACCAGCAGTAACAAAATAGGATGAAAATTAAAAGGCACATTCAGGCAAAAAAATAATCAACGCAGTTTCCATGATGCTATATTTAAAAAAGAAAAAAAAATTTAGGCTCTGAATAATTGATTGGATCGGGAACAAATATTCTGGCAGTTTCTAATCTGCCAGAGAGAAAGGAAATTTTGTAAAAGGTGTGCAATTCCAATCACATAACTATTTTTTAATGCTGAATTTCATTTTGCTTTGAGGTCAGTATAAGGCTTATAACCACGCGCACGTTAAGAGGAGTGACTACTCGAACCTTCTTGTTTTCCGAGTGTATAGAGATACAATGAGCAGTGACGATATTCCTTACAGGAAGATGTGTTGTCATAACGATATTCCTTACAGGAAGATGTGTTGTCATACATGTGCAAGTCTTAAATCAGGTACTTGAGCGTCTTTCGGGTCTTGGAACACACTTCATAATTGCAGCTCTCCACAGGGCAGGGGCAAGTAAAAGGCTCAGAGTAGTCACGCTCAGAATAAGAAGATAGACCTGAAAATTGGAAATGAAAGACATTACTTCTCTTAGTTAGGTGATAAACTAAAAAGCGTCTAGAAGTTTGAGGAGAGCAGACTTTTCTGGACAATATTTTCAGGAGACGCCACCTGTCTTCCTAACCAACTGTGCACGCTGTTACAAAAGCAACAAGTGCTTGCACAAATCATCTAATTATGTTTACTTCGTTTGAAGATGAAAGTACAAAATCAACATTATCAGCTTATAGAAAAACAATCATTGACATGTATACTTAAGAGGTCAGTTTTGAAAGCTCAAAGTTTGCTAAAAGCTCAAAGGCCAAATACCAGGTTATTAAAAGAACCCAAAACTATTCCGGCTTAATGATGTAGTGGCAAAGCGCGCTACTATTTTATACACTAAAAAAAGCTAACAAAAATCCCTTTTAAGTTGTCCTGCACGTCTCCTGAAATAAGATCTTAACTACATATTCTGAGTGAGCCTTAACAAACGGCAGCGGAAAGTAGTTCTAAGGCCCCCAACAGGTGAATGACTTTCGGAAACTTCAGAGCTGCACAAACCTATACCGTAGAAAATCATGTGGGAGCTCCCAGGGAAAAAAACCCCAAAGCCTAAAGGCCTCCAAGCACAGTGGGTGGGCCCCTAAACTGGTTCTGTGATCACGTATGGGTATCTTGAAACTCTATACAAACATACAATATTTATAACTCCTAGTTATATGCAGGAGCAAACGTGAAAATGAATCCCCTTCACCTACACGAGCGAGAAGCACTGCATAAGTTTTTCGCACGTGCTTTATTTGGAATTGGTTCCAGCATTATACAGCCCACTTGCTCACACAACAAAAAGCTTGGCGTGCCAGCGCGGTGTTGGTGAGCAGAGATACAGGGGAGAAAGGGAGCTCAGTTGTTGTATCTCTGTAGCCATAATTTACTTCACAAAGCAGACTTTACCATTCTTACAGCCTCAGAATAAAACAAAGTTTCAGGTTGTTTTCCTAGGGGATCTTTTCCTGGGACTACTGAAAAAGCTGGTTGTTTTTTTTCTGCAGAGGATTTAAAATTAACAAGCTTTGCAGGTAAAGGTTACAAGTTTGTTTGCTTGTTTAGATATTAAGGCAATTTCCACTCCACTCTACCATATCTGCTCTCTGGTTCTTACTTACCAGTATTTCCTTAGTCAAACCCTATCCTCTCAGTCACCTCTTTCGATAGCTATATCGGGATTTTAAAAGCAACGGCTTCTAGGCCTTAGTGAGTTGGGTGCTATCTACAACTCACTGCTCAGTTAATAAAGAAGTTGGGAGAGCAGTTAAGGCAAAGCATTTATAATTAAGCTATGTAAAAGTCAAAGCTCCTATTTAAAATAATAAAGAACAGTATGAAATAAGTGAAAAATGGAACCAAGAACCCTGTCAGGGAGACACGTGTCTCCATTCGTATGGGTTGATTCTAGTCGTTAACAGTTGAGAAATGCCACAAAAGCGGCGCGTATTGGTATTTCAAACACACTGTAATGCAAAACCCCGGTACGTCATTTAGGTACAAAAAAAAAGGAGTTAATAACTATAGAACAGCTTACCTCCCGAGATATGATCCCTGCTCTGCGTGCTCTACTTCCCAGAACAAAAGAGAATTCGCTGACTTGTGCCAGTCCCGCTGAGACAATCCACTTGATATACTGGCTGGTCTTGGGAAGAATCAGAGAAAGCACGAGCACTGCCAAGACAAACTTTAAAGAAAAAAAGTTTGGGTTTTTTTTTTTTGGGTTGTGCTTTTTTTAAAAAAAATATTAAGTGCAATAAATGAAATGGTACAATATTTGTAAGATACAGAGACTTGAATACAGTAATTCTGGACATAAAATGCACTCGCTGACTTCTAAACGCATTTTCTGCATTAATGTGGAAAGAGGCAAATGTACACCATGCAGTAAAAAGCAGTATCTTATTTACAGTAATAAAAACACTCCATAACCGTGTTGCAAACCTCAAGCCAAGCAAATTGACGTTTCTCCACGTGTAACTTCTAACATTAATTTTTTCAATTTTTTTTTAATATCTGAAGAATGTTCTATCAAGCTGTATTTTGGTCAGTAAGATTCCTCCCAATACCGGTTTACAGGAAGGATGTAATATTCTCTGATCTATCAGATGTTTAGTTCTTGCACAGAATTTTCATTAGGGCATGCAGCACAAAGATTATTTAGACTATTAAAAGATATAAAAGAGAAAAAGAAAATACCTTCATGATGACCACGGACAATGTAAGGAATAGTAAGACTGTGAGTTCGTATATTATACATGGAGTCCTAGGAGAAAAGAAAACAACATTTCAAAGTTTAAGGCCAATATCTTACTACGGTAATTTTCTGAGGTAAAACAGATTGAAATGCAAGACTGCATTCTCAAAAACAACCAAACAAAAAGCCCTAACGCGCCTACCAACACTACCGGCTTGATCACTAAAGCACTTCCTGCATTATCCAACCATTTTTCTTTTGAAGGGGTTTAACTCAAACAATATTCCCCGTTGAGTTAAGCTGTATATGACTGATGGGTGAGTGCTTTCGTTTATAAAGTTTTCTCTCTTCCACAACAGCCAACAATCCATAATCTGAACCGAAACACACCTCTAATGAAAGCTATAAATATAGTGCCGGAAAACAATTCCATTGTTCTGCAGAGTGGCTGCAACGCACGCTTTGCTAGCCCTTGAGCCTTTTTGTATGACACGGTAACGGACTGTCACTGTGGGAAGAACCACGGTACTCCGCATTGGCAGAGACTGTAGCTACCACAAAAAACGTAACTGCTTTGAACCCATGACCCTCACTTCCAAACACTGAAAGTCAACCCAACTGGAAAAGTCACTTAGACTGGAATCAGGTACTAAGTCATAAACCCATGAGCATGGTCTAACAATTAAGGAATTATATAAAAGCCCATTGCTGTGATGTATTTTTTGGCTTTGGGGCTATTTTTGTTGGGTTTGTTTGGTTTGGTTTTTTTCGGGGGGGGAGGGGGGTGGTTTTGTGGTTGGGGGTGTTTTTTGGGGTTTTGTCAAATTTTTTTGTCATTTTTATTCAGTAATGATATAAAGCAAGATAAAAAGAACCATAAAGAGCACAGAAATTCAAAATTAATTCCTGCTAATATTAAACATAAGAAAAAGAAGTATTTGTTGGAGAAGCCGTGGAGTCACTGAGGAAGAATCTCACAGCTGACCATGTCCATTTTTTTCCTCCCAGCGTATGAGGAACTTGTGCAGGCAAACAACTGTGTATCTTTGGAAGCTTATTCCTTTTTCATAAAAGCTTTTAAAAAAGAGGAACCGCAATAGTGGTGGCGTTCCCGATAAATCCATAGTAGTTGGCAGTTCTCCAACCCTATTATTTCTGGTGACAGACAAAAAAATTTAGGTTTCTAAAGCGTGAGGCACATAAATCAGTGCTTTAACTTCCTATTTTAACATAAGTTTTCACTAATTTTCCCTGCCCCATAATGCTGTGGAGCCAGAAGAACTGTAGAGAACCAAGAGTCATCTTCTCTCCATGTGTGTGCTAGAGAAGTTACTTACAGTAACCTCACGATATTTTGTCCACTTGCACATTCCATTGTGGATGGAAACGTACTTCGAGTACGTCAGATTTTTACGCAAGTACTAGCCAGTCAGCACGCACACATCCTCTTTTATTCTTATTTTCCTTCCAACTACTGAAGTGCAAATACAAAAGACTCTCAGAACAGTCAGGTTGCCCAGGGAGGTGGTAGATGCCCCATTCCTGGAAACATTCAAGGTCAGGCTGGATGGGGCTCTGAGCAACCTGACTGAGTTGAGGGTGTCCCTACCCATGGCAGGGGGGTTGGACTAGGCGACCCTTAAAAGTCCCTTCCAACCTAAACCGTTCTCTGAATAAAGAGAGAAATGGCAGAACAGAGAACACCACACCAAAAAAAGAAAACAAAGAAATGGGTGTGCACATGTATGGAGCAGCAAGTAGTTGCCTTTTTTTTTTTTTTTTCTCTCTGTGTCTCATATTGCTTGCCCACCTTCAGGCTGGTCTCAGAATATACGCAAAAAGCAACTAGAGAAACACAGCCTCTAACAATGTCAGTGTTTGGTAAGAAGGCCAACTCTGCCACACCTGGAATTAAGATTTCCAGGGGAAATATAAATAGGGCCTAGTGCTCTCATCCCTACTGGCAGATGTACCTTTTCAGCCTGAAGTTCATTTGGACATCAACCTGACAATCAAGGTGATTACCATGTGCAACACAGCTGAGGCACAAACTACCAGAGATTTCTGTACTAATTCTGTGGAGTGAAGTGTCTGCAAGGTGAAGCAAGCCATAACCTGTCCCATACACCATTCTGAGAAACGGTGAAACATCCCAGCACACAGACACATGTGGGGGGCAAATAAATCCCTTGACGGTGGATTTCATGGTCATAACACAGTCTTTCCCCAGCCCTAGATGCAAGCTTAGGATAAGGCCACCAGTCATCCCAGACTGCTAGAGAAGCACGGGAGGCCTTCCTGACAACAGGAAGACGATCAGAAAGATTAACTACTAGACAGAAAATGCACCAACATGGGCATTTATGCCGGTGGTTTTAACCAGACTTTATGGCTAAGCTCTGGAGTCGCTATGGACTTGTAGCATGCGGCATGTTGGGCTGTCCCCGTAGCTAGGAGATCACGCAGGTACATTTTCACAGAGCCACTTCAGTTCTAAGCAGTGGTCTGGAATAGCTGGAATGGAGGCCTTGGCCTACAGGAGACCTAGCATCAGCATCAAGCCAAAAGCACAGTTCACTCGTTCAAGTGGGTACGTGCTCTTTTAGGGACCATTACAGGCAAGGCTTTGCACATTCTTTTGGTAAGTACTTTTTTCTTAGCAGGCAGACTCACCCCGATTCGACCTGTTCCACTAATCTGCGGGATGGCCACTAAACAGCACATTAAGATCCAAATGCAGTCAGGACCACATCCTGGAAGATCCAGCATCAAGAAAAGGAATCTTGGAGATTCTTGATGGCAAACAAGATTACAGGAACCAGAGCTCTGTTGGTCAAACTGCAGCCAGTAGAATGAATTCTGACACATTCTCAAGACAGGGCATCACTCGGAAAAATCCTGTTAGTGATGCATTGGGACACTGTATTCTCTTGAGAGTCTTAATGAACCCAAGGTCACAGGTAGCAAATGCAGTACGTGCTACCGCCCTGGCTAGACCATTAAGTAGCAGAGGGGAAAGCCAACGTTCGTTTCCATCTTTCTGCAAAGGGGAAAGTCCTTTTGATTCTCATGTCTCTTCTGAGAGCCTATAACCTCCAAGATTCACTGTGTTGTTCCACACAGGACAACAAACCAGTAGAGCTGGATGGATAAGGAGAAGGCGATATCATAGAATCATAGAATCACTAGGTTGGAAAAGACCTTAGAGATCATCCAGTCCAACCATATCTGTCCACCACTAAACCCTATCTCTCAGCACCTCATCCACCCGTCTCTTAAACACATCCAGGGATGGTGACTCCACCACCTCCCTGGGCAGCCTGTTCCAGTGCGTGATAACCCTTTCGGTGAAGAACCTCTTCCTTACATCCAATCTAAACCTCCCCTGGCGCAGCTTGAGTCCATTCCCCCTCATCCGATCATCTGTCATTAGGGAGACGAGACCAACACCCACTTCTCCACAACCTCCTTTCAGGTAGTTGTAGGCAGTGCTACGGTCTCCTCTCAGCCTCCTCTTCTCATATAACTCATGTCAAGACTTCCAGTTGGGATCTTCCTTTGATTTCTCTCAAATTCAACAGAAATGTTAAGGTGGTCATGAGAGAAACATTTGTGTGTGCGTTTGTTCTGGACAGTGACAGTGCTGACAGTGTCACCATCACCCGCCTTCTGAAGCGAACAACTACACCGTTAAAGGGTTTTCAGTGTCTTGCATTCCAGGTCCAACGCTAACCACAGGTCTTACCCCGAAGGGAAACACAGGGTCTGGCAAGTGAGTACATCTGTACAGCACATTGAGGGGACACAACTGAGTCAGTGGAAGTAATCTGCCTCCTCACCAATAGCAAATAGGGTCCTGATGCCCAATTTCAAACTCCCATACACCTTGTAGACTGACAAAAACCAGTATTTTTTGAGCCTTTTAAAAGAAGTCAAACGATCTATGAAAAGATGCCTTCCATCTTTCTAAAAAGCAGTCAAAAGAAATCAAATGATGCAGAGGTGGAAAGGGTACTGGGTATCCAAGTACTAGGTACCAGAATAGAAAACAGAAAGTAATGTGGCTCTAAGGGATTGGTCCAGATGTTCTCTCAAAACTACTAGTGAGGACAGAGCCTACCAGGAACTTTCTAACCTCAGCAGATAGCATGAGAACAAAGAACAGAGAGGCCTAAACGGATGCACGGATGGAGGGTAACTCAAAGTGCAGCTGTTAATGCCTAACGGCAAAGGTGTATGATTCCCACAAACGCACCCATGCGCGAATTTGAAAGCAGTAGCATGGCACAGGTCAAGCTAAGGGCAGGACCACTGTTACAGATATTACATGAACAAGTACTGTCCAGCTCAGCTTTCATGCACCAGAAGGATTTCTGTAGTGAAAACAGAAAAGCAGGCATTTGAGACAAGCAAAATAGAAACTGAGTTTTCCAAATGACATATTTACAGTCACTTTTCAATTAAGTCAAACTGTTCCTTTATTCTAAAAGGAATAGGAATTACATTACTGCAGTGGTGTACCAACCCGCCGCAGGATCTCAAGGCAACAAGCCTTCCCTCGGGGTGAGAATGTTTTCCTGTGGCCTTTTCATAATTTCACATAGTAAAAGTCTGTATGTTTACAGACACACACCATTTCCATGTGCACATATGTAAGTAGCAAGCAAGTCTTTTCTTGCTAGATTCCTTTTTAAGAAGTTTGAGGAATACTGCTTGTCCTACTCAGGTTTTCTTTGCAACATCACATTACTCCTCTTTAAAAAATAACCTCCTTGCCCCCTCCAGCTTCCTGTTAACCACAAAATTTGAAAACAAAGGGGGAAGGGGTGGATAATGTTTATTTTTGGGGGGGAGGTTTTTTTGTTTGGGTTTTTTTGGCAGGTTTTTTTGGGTTGTTTTTGTTTGTTTGCTTTTTTACAAGCAAGCATCGTCACATTTTGTCAGAGGCCTATAACATAGCTCATTTTTCCCATTTTTAGCTGACTACTTCTGAGGCAGAAATAACACCCATTTTCCGTACAACCATATAAACTTCTTAGGCAATTTTCTTTTCTTCTGTTCTTGCAATTATAGTGGTAACGACAGTTAAAAAGATTTTTTTTTTTTTTAATTCTGTAAAAGAACTACCACAATTATTTCCTTACAGTATAACGTACGCTATGGGGAGTGCTGCCAGCATGCCAACTGAGGCCTTGCTATTTTCTTGTACTGTACCAAAGTCTTATCTCTGGTCTGAATTTTCATAGTCACAAGAGTCTAGGACAGTATTTTTGTTCAGTCCCTTGTAAAATTAACTTGGGGCTTATAGTTACTTGTCCTGCTTTGTAACCCTGATAACACTATGCGCTCCATCACCATCTTTTAGTAAACACATAAACGACTTACCCATGAGCATTTAGCAATTACTTGTCCAACCTTGTAAATGATATGGGCCTAAGAGTTTTGCCATAGCTCACCACTTCCCCGCCCTTTTATTAAAGTAAGCTATTCAAATAAACCTATCTATTACTATGCAATCTGATCAGCACAAGCTAGTATCGTGGGCTGGGTAAGACAGAAGTCAAGACTGGCAAGCATAAGTATTTCCTTTTTATTTTGACAACCACCAGAAAGTTTAATTTCTGTTATGAAATAATGGGTAACAAACAGGTATATAAGGAAAGGCATTAAAATGATGTTGATGATGGGACTTCACTATTATCAGAATAAATATATGGAGATAAAAAGAACAGTAGGAAACTTGAAATAAAACCAGATGAAAAAAAGAATCAATTATGGTCTTGGGTGGGAGGGAAAACCACCACCAAAAAATCCCTCACACACCACCAAACCCCAAGAATCAGTGAATAAGCATGGACTAAAGTAGGTTGGATTTGTGCAAAGGGCGACATTTTAGACCTTGCAGTGCCCCCAAAACAGGGCATGCATCTCCTATACAACCCACGGGGGGAGGCAAGTGCTATCATAGGGCCTGTCCCCACTGTACTAAGCACTTGAGTAGCGTGTTTCCATTTCCTGTAGAGGAAGCTTACTGGGGGATGCACTGCCAGCAAGGGAACGTAGCAGTTCAAAATGAAGCTACTGACAGACTGTAAATTTTCTTAGACTTAACACGTACTGGATAACAAGCATGAGTTACTCTCCTGGTCTTAGGCATCAATGCTGCATTTCAGTTGGCATTCAGGTCATGTCTGAGATATATCTTGTTCAATTATTTTTCCCCTGTGTTGAGAACCAACAGATCATGTTTTCCTAACTAAAGGAACAAGATGCTATTAAAAATAAAAGAAGATGTTTCCATTATCATGTTCAGCTTCTAGATAAAACCAAGCCGTAAGGACCTTAAATCTACTCTACCGAATGGCTCAAAATAGTAACGTTATTTTAGTATAATGTACAAATATATCAACTGTGAAGACAGAAGAACATTAAAAAACCCCATCTTTGTACCTTGAAATTTTTCGTTACGTGTTTTAAATAGCCCTTATAAATTCAGAATTAACAATAAAAACTGCCATTAAAACAAAAATTGAGAATACAACATGGAAATTGCTTATGAAAGCTGATGTTACCTTTTAAAATACTACCAGTGTCAAACTAATATTGTGGTCAGTCAACATATTAGTATTTTAAGCAAAAAACAAACCAAATATCTACCTCCTCCCCCAGTTTGTAGACATTTATTTCATCCTCCCCCACATTTGTAGGTTAATACTGTTTGCAAAGTAAATTTTCTTCGAAGTTACCTATGGATGCAAAGAAAACGATGGCAAGAAAGTCACGTATTGGTTCAATACAGGACATAATCTCCTCAGTAACCATGTGACCCTGAGAAGAGATCAGAGCTCCAGCTAAGAAGCATCCCAGCTCCATCGAAACATCCAACAGCTCTGTGATCTGTCAAGGAATAACAGAAATATCTGTTTCTGTTCTCTAGCCCGGAGTAACTTTACATACCATTTCACAGTGCAGTCGTAAAACCACACGTTATACTGAATGGGGTAAATTACTACGCCTTTATACAAGTTCAGCAACAAATAGAATTCAGCATATTTATTTCAGTGTTCTGCAGTACAGCATTTATACCAAATGTTCACAAAACCAGTCTCCCCTCCATGTTACCTTCCTCACCACAAAAAAACCCAATAAATTCTTAATGTACATTGTAACGCTTTCTGTCGCTCTTCAGGATGGCATCTGATTTCACAAAAACTGAGACAGACTCTAACAGCTTCACAGTCAGGATTGCGTAATACAGCAAGGCTGTGAAATAAAACAGTAAGGACAGCATATTTTCCAGCTGTCAAACAAGTGGAAAAAATTAAAAATCCAATCTTATAATTTGGGAGAATAGTCTCAATTTAGCAGAAGTCCCAGGCATAAATTAAGTTTTATTATTGTACATTGGACTTCAATGTGCCTGTGTGCTTTACCGAAGAGGGATGCATTTCAGCATGTGAAGTAAAACTGCTGGAATGAAGCACAGTATCTGTTTGAAAGATTCAGACTGGTCTTCATTCTTTTTTATTATCTGAATACAGTTCTAGAAGAAAGAGGTGAAACGCATGTGAAGAGACTGAACCAAAACCAAAGAAACTGCGTAAGTCAATGCTGGGAGCAGTAAAAAATAAGCAAGCAGCACTTTTAGTCGGTATAAAGTATATTTTAAAAGAATTAATTTCAAACCATGCTGCTGCAGACAATCACCTCACTGAGAAAGGACAATGCTATTAATATTAATAGAGCATTTAAAACGCAAGACTTATTCCCATACTAATTTAGATTAAGCCACAACACACTATAGTACATTCACAGACAACATTCATCATATCTTGAGCGGGGTTACACTGTAAGGTATGAAGCTAAAACTCCAGTGAGTTGAAATTAATGGAGGAGAGCAAAAGGCACAATAAACCAGTCTCCAAGCTATGCCTAAAATGCCACCTAAAAATAAACCCAACTTCTGTGTGTTGAAGTATCAATGTCTGAATGCTCATCACACAACGCCGTTTGTGCTAACAGTCTGTAATGCTCTGCAAGGCATTTCAGAAAACTAACTGGTTTTGTCAACTAATGCAAATGGTTGTTGATCCCGCAAAACCAACAAAACAGCAGTACAATGTTACGCTCGTTTTAAAACAAAAGGAATTTCAGTGCTTTTTACCACAATTCAAAAGCCTAAGAGGAAAGAAGGAAATTTATATAAAAGGCTTCTTCATCACAGAGAAAGGAAAACGGCTACGAAGAAGAAACATTTAAGTTCTCAATCACATGTAAGTTGTTTTGAAAGTCACCTCTTGAGTACGATTAAGATCCAATATAACTTCAAATAAAGTTAGAATTATTTTACTGTTCAGCTATAATCCCCCAACACTTAAGTGTTATCAGCTGCAGCAGAGCTCCAGATCAAAACTTTTATAGCTACTATTTTAAGTATTCCCATGTACGCGGTTAGGTTACCATGGTTAGGGGATTTAGCCTCTCTTGTACTGGAACTGCATGACACTGTGCTGTTATGAGAACCACTATTCAAGCAAGGAGCAATTTAAGCGTGAAAGAAACATGCTTGTTGAGGAAGCATCAGACAACTGCAGCAAATGGTGTGTCCACCTGGGTCTGCTCCCACCACATAAAAACTGAATTTCATTCCTTCACTCTCTGGCAAGATCAGTGTGAGCTCCAGGGCCTGGTAGATAAAGAGGCAAATTTTGCTATTGCTTGTCTACTCTCTAGGCATGACACAACTTCAGGTCTACAAAACCCATAGGGCACTCTACGTGCAGAAAAGTGTGAAGCAGGTGACAGGGCAAGAAAATAACCAAAGGATATGTTATTTCCTTGACCCCATCCTCCCCCTCCTCCAGTCTGTTCCTCTTTTTATATCTCGATTTATAGAGCGATTCCGCTCCCTGTTTCCATCCTGGTCTACGGTTGTCCAGTAATATTACCAATAAGTGGATACACTTCCTCAATTAAATCGGTAGCATCAGAGTTTATCCTGTATAATGCACACGCGCGCACGCACACACACACACTGAGAGGGTTTGTTTTACCAGCAAGACGACATTCACAGCAAAATTTCGTATATAAGCAAAACTTGGAAAGTATTTTGCATCCAGTATTCCCTACCTGCTTCCATAGTTTTTAATTTTTTGCCTTTACCAAACCAGGCTCTAACAATTACTAATCCCTGGGCTCTGCACTCTCCTCTTCTCAACTCCTACATTACAGAAAGCTTTTTCAGTCTAAACTAAATGATGAGTTTTGTCAATTTACATGTTTTCCCTGCACAATTTAGTTTTCGGTTGCTTTCAAAAGGTCCCCATTTTACTCAGATTCAGAGAGGGTTGCTTTGCTGTCACTAGAATATTGGATTTTTATGTTCAAATGTTCTATCATAACAATAAATAAAAGAAAAACTTTACTGCTATAAGATGTTCCAGCTGAATTTCAATCATTTGTTCAGCAGTTGTTTTGCTTATATTCTTTAATAATGTGTATCTTATTGCTACTCTTTAATCATCATAGAAGCTTAATGAATAGGGTAAGACAGTAAAATTAAAGAAATCCCCAATGAAAATAAATGGTTTAGTGTTTCAGGCTTTAATAACTTAAATCTGCCCAGGAGTAAAGAGGTAAATTCTAAGCTTACATTTTAAGGACATAAAGCTTTAATGGAAATGGAAACAATTTTTAGCAAGCTTTGTAAAAACTCTATCTCAACTTTTTTTAATCTCAAATACTCTAGCTAATTATTTAATAAAATACAGTTCTTCCTTAATCTTCTCCTATTAATTGATAGAAAAGACTTCGTAAGCAGGTTATGAGCCGTTGAGAAGCACTCCAGGCAAACAAGGAACGACATTTCTAATACACTGCAGGAAAAAAAGTATGTACATTTTCATATAGAAAGTACGGCAATAACTGCTGTATTTCCTTTTCATCTTCATAGAATCATAAAATCACAGAATGGTTTGGGTTGGAAGGGACCTTAAAGATCATCCAGTTCCAACCCCTCTGCCATGGGCAGGGACACCTTCCACTAGACCAGGGGGCTCAACGCCTCAGCCAGCCTGGCCCTGAACACTCCCAGGGATGGGGCATCCACAGCTTCTCTGGGCAACCTGTTCCAGTGCCTCACCACCCTCCCCGTGAAGAACTTCTTCCTGATATCCAATCTAAACCTCCCCACTTTCAATTTAAACCCATTACCCCTTGTCCTGTCACTACAGACCCTTGTAAAAAGTCCCCCCCAGCATCCTTGTAGCCCCTTCAGGTACTGGAAGGTGCTATAAGGTCTCCCCGGAGCCTTCTCTTCTCCAGGCTGAATCTTTTTGGTATGTAAAGCAAGCTGGCAATTTCCCTCCATTTGTTGCCACCACCCCAGGTCAACCATAGTGCAGTCAAACTGGAAGCCCCTCTTCTCCCTCCCCCTCTGCCCTCATCTACACACACAGTCCTATAAACATGTAAATCTAACTGCTGTCCTTGTGAGGTCAGGCTTTATTTCCCCCCCACCCCCTTAGTAACATTCAGCTGCTTAGCTTCAAAACTTAACAACTGACCACTGTTGTCCTGCAGACACCTAATACAGCAATTCATTATCAGGACAGTGTTTAAACCATTTTTCCTTATAATGTTTCTGTACATACAGAACATGAAAAAAACACCACCACCCCCATGAAAAACTCTGGCTGATGTATAACATAACTTCATCTCACTGTGGTATATATCCTGACCTGAAAGTATCAGTTTGCCCATCAATCCTAAATAGTCATATTTAATATCATATGTTAATTTGCTCTTTATGTAATGATTCAGGAGAACGGTTTTCCAATCTTATACACATACTGCCCTTTTTTTTTTTTTAAGTCAAAGCTTGAAAAGGAGCTGCTGAAAGCACAATAATGATCTCCTGAACTGGTGTTACTGATGACAAGGTACATGACGGAAAGTTGCATAACTGTGTCTCAAAGTCAGCTAGACTTTTATAGGATTGGCATTGACACAATAACCCCCACCCTGATCTGCGTAACCAACTGAGGGGAAAAACGGAAGGGAAATTTCAGTTACTTCTGAGAATATCTCGGAACAAAAAAAAGAAAAAAAAAAAGAAAAAAGTATCTTATGCTCCAAACCTTGGTAAATAAATATCTCACATTTGAGATCTGTTGTATCTCTTCTACTCTGTGTTAGTTTATCAAGAAGAGATGTGTTTAAGATCTTGGTTTAGATTTAATGAGTTGCAATGTTTTCCAAGTGAGCCAAGCAGTTCAGAAATGCTCAAAGAAGTCACTTCCATACAGGAAGTTCCTCACCTGACAGGGCAATCCTTACATCAAAATTTCTTACTCACGCTGTGATAGAGGAACCTCTTCTGTGCTATCCTTCCTCTTGCTTTCCCATATAGAATTTGCTCTTACTGGTAAAGAAACAGCAATTCTTTTTTTAATTAGTCATCTGAGATTTTCAAATAGTAAATACAAACAGCAAAATAAGTTTATATATAACGTGCATTACACGTGCTGCTATTACAGATGAACCCCAGCACAGGACAAACCCAGCAATCCAGGCAACAGTGAAGCCCATAACAAGTAACTATGCATGAAGCAGGAATACTGTGTCATTCCTACCCCCTTTGTAATGTATTGGAAAGGATGTAGCCTGCAGAATAACTCACGTGCTAGACAGTTAAAATATTTTGTTTAAAAATGTCTCTCAAGTTTTCCAACTGGAGCCACAGAGTCATCGTTGGTTGAGGCCACTAAAATATGCACTCTCCTGTTCCTCACTTTACGAATTCAGAAGCTTTTTGAAAATTACACCAGTGAGGAAAAATTTCCATGTTTGCAGACACTTATACAGATTTCATTAATATTTAGACTTTGTTTTCAAAGGAGAAAGATCTTTGCAGAACCCATGACAGTTTAATCGGGTTTTTTCCTACCTGGCACTCAAACCCCCGAATTTACCCTTTCCAAACCCGTGCAACATTTCTTCAATTTAGATTGCCCTCCCTCATCATATCTTTTTATTTCTGCCCTTATAGAAGGGCATCTCTACCAACTAAGATTTGTTGTCCAGAAGGTTTGTCTGTTTAACTGTTCAACAGAACAACAAATGCTTTTTTATTTTGTAGAAGTTTTTTTTCCCCATTATTGTTTTTTATGGGTCTTTGTGCTCAAACCACAACTTGCAGTATTACTAGAATGAGCGTATCAGTGCCAGTGAGTATCATACATCTGGGTTACTGAGGTGACAGGCAGTATCCTTTGTACTGCTCCCTTTGAGATGTAACTTTAAAAGTAAAACTGCTTTCACTTAAATACACAAAATATTTGCTGCCTTCACAAACGCCTGCCTGGCTGAAGAAGCATTCTGTTTGTGCAGTGTGAATCCAACACACTCAAATACACCCTCCCTCAGGTTTGCACGCACACATATATTATGTAAAGCCGTGTCAACAAACTCCTTGTACGAGTGATACGTGATTTGGGCACAATACACCCAATTCAATCAGAGCAGCCTACGCAGGCCACAGGTTTACTGAAAGTAAGACTCCTTCTAAATACTGTAATATTTTATGCAACTTTTGTGGTTTGGTTGTTGGTTTTTATTAAAGTTACGCTACAAACGTGTCTGCTTGTTAGAAAGTAAAAGGGAGAAACTCAATTTATTCCTTCTCTTACTAGAGGTCAGCCCTGCTTGAGTATGAATAACTGTTTAGAGCGATGCATTTTTAACCTATACAAACTGAAATCAACACAAGGTAAAGCTGTGCTCTCATGTCTTTTTTGACCTTCTTCCTGAAGGAGGTCACCTTTCTCTGTTGAACCTGTAATAACTAAGCAAAAACCCCGGTGGGGGGAGGAGGGGAGGGGGATGATGGAAAAAAAGGCGCATGCACAGGAACTTTTGGGGATAATTTTTCTCAGGAATTCTCAGAGGACACAAGAATCTGCACATCCAGGATAATGGAGTTTCAAACCCACAACATTATCAGCGACTGTCACATTCTGTTCTCCAGCAGAACAGTTTTTCAGAGGGCTGAAACGTGAGATAGAAACAAACAGAAGAAGATTCAGAGGAAAATGAACCAAACCCAAAAGGCATATCAAAACCTGAAGGCATTCAGCTTCATCTCAAACTGCTTATCACCCACAGAAAAAGTATTTTATAATAAAAGCCAGGCTGAGAATTCGCCATTGAAAAGAAACTTGTGAGCAAACGTCACAATCGGCCATTATCAATATCTCAAAATCCATCCTAAATTATTTTCAAAGTAGCCCAAAATTACAAGTGGGATCATCACTCTTGAACTGGCTGTATTAAAAGTTACCAGCAAAAGTTCAGCTGACCGACATTCACATTTTATCTGTTCTTACTCGTCCGTGCGGTAATGCATCAATCATCTGTGCATGTGGGGTTTTTTAATAAAACAGTTTAAAACCAAATAATTAACTACTGAGGAACCAGGATATGCAATAACAGGAGGTGCGATGGCTTTCGTGATACCGATGCAGTAAACTACCACATGGATCAAAACGTTCAATTAATTTAAAAGATTACCGTTAACATAAGGAAGATGAATGCAGTAATTCCTAGAATGAGGATTTCTTTATTCCCTTTGCTTTCTGCATGCAGCTTCCGGTAATACGGTCCTATGAGATAAGTCTTTATAACAAGACATAGAAGAAAAACAGCAGCCAGAGAGAAGAGAATTTGGCCAATCAGTATCAGTATTCTCAGTATTTCCTTGAAAATGCTGGAAGAGAAGAACAAACAAAACATTTCTTTCAAGCGCTCTCATGCCTCCCAACCCATTCCCCTTAAGCAACAAGATCTAATTCCACAGGCGTTCAAAAGGGAGTAGCTACAGTAAGATATTTAGATACAACAGCAAATAAGCTGAATGCCCAATCTGCTGCGTGCCCAGCGCTCTCTTTTACAGCCCAGAATTTACTTCCATGTCGATTCAAAAGGATTTTTGTGATTGATCTTCAAGGCTCAGTAACACCATCGCATAGTCTTTGACAAAAACATGTCTTGAAGGAATCAAATAAGTGAAGAAACCAATCTATTTTGTACAATGACAAACTTTTCACTACAGATTTTAAGTACTGGACAAGGCTGTGGCAGCTAGAGCAGAAAGAATGTCCTCATACAACATGGCAAGTACAAGTAGTAAAGGGGACTCGGAACAGAGCGCCCGTTTTTCACAGCGCTGACAATAATACGTAGCGCTCTCGTATTCATAGTTGCTATCTACATACTGATTGGAAGGGGGTGGAAGGAAGATACGTAGAATATATATTTTTTTTTTTTACCTGGAATACGTGCTTACTCCTGCTTGAATAAGTGTAGGCATGACAGCTATAAATAAACCCAGCTGCACATCCTGCATCACCAACATGCCAAGTAGTACGCTGCTGTAGTCAATATCCCCTGTGCACCAACAAAGCAGCCGTGGAAACGTCCATCAGAATCTATGAATGCTTGCCGCGCTGAGAAATCTAGGAATGTCTTAATCGAGTGGCGGCTAAGTGTAGTTCTCAATGGGATGAGGTCATACAAAGCATTCTGGTTCCCCCCCCCCACCCCTGCCCAAGTAAATTAAGCTATATAAATAAAGATATCTTAAAAATAAAAATAAAATATTCATATGCAACTTGTTACACAACAGAAATACAGACTTTACTTAGCAGTTAAGCACTAGTTACGCGTTTACTGGCTCCTTTTACTGAAGGCATATAGTCTTTGGAATAACTGACACGAGCCAGTGTGTGTAAAATACACACTCTGAATTTAGACGTTGGAATATGAATATTTGAGGGGGTGAGGAAAACTTTAATGCAGTACCTATGAGGGAAGTGTAAGTGGAAGAAAGCCAAATGGCAAAACTTTTGAAAGGAAACATGTCCCTGAGAAGCTAGCAACATGGCACTGGAAAGTACTTATTTGAAGGGCTGTTAGCTACAAAAGACTACATGAGCTGGTCTTAGTTTGCTGAAGGAGGATGTGAATTATTTAAGTTAGGCTTTCTGCCCTGGTGACAAACTGGCAGGAATTGTGACAAACCAGGTCTAACCTGGTAACGTCTTAAAAAGCAGCAAGATCGCAGTCCTTCAGTAAAGTCAATTCTTATCATGGAGAGTACTGATGAGGTGACGGTGTCTTTCTCTGAAGAGGACTGGCTATGTAAATAGCAGGCACACCTCTTAACAAGAATATACACAACCCTGGCCAGTGTTACAGGAGGATGGTTGCCTGTAAACCAGACTTAACAGTGCTTTCTGTTTTGTTTTATTTCAGTTTTTTTAAACTAGTTTCTCTCCTAATATTACAAAGTCAACATCTTTCAAATTTTATTGTAGATGCTACAGTAAACCGTATTTAAAATCATACTTACCTTCTTTATCTCCTCGAACACTACCTGCAAGAAATCTCGACACCAACGGCGTGCTCGATAAAGATAAACATGTGGAAATGAAGACACTCTGCGTTGGTCTAATTTGCAGCAAGTGTCCCCATAGTAAACCAAAGGCAATCATCAGAATTGTCATGTAGCAGGGTCCTTGCAAAGATATCTTCCATACCTTGGGGAGAAAACATGTTCTCATGATAAAGTCTGATGGCACCTTTCTCACCGATAAATTACAATGTTTTTCAGTACAAATAAGCAGTTAAAGGATGCCTGATTTGGGGCTGGGCCACAGAAGTAACAGGCTGTCATCCTATACTTGAAAAAACTCTGATGTTACTATACCTAGTAGGTAATATACTGTGCCAGAAGGCTCATTACCAGGAATTAGGTACATTTCCCAGAGCTCAGACAAATGAAGGGCCAAACATCCAGAATGGGTTGAAATACATTAAAATCATCAAATGGAAGACCAGTTACTTGATGTGATTCCAGGGTGGGGGAAAAGAAAGGAGTGGCAAAGACCATCGTCAGCACCAGCAGCCCACTCCACACCAGTGTGCACACAGTTCTGAAGTAACAATTTGCATACTACGGTTTAGAAACCCTTGAATTTTTATCTTTTACTTTAGATGGACTAAAAATAGTCGTTTATAAAGATGAATGCTCATAAATTTTAACACATTTCAACTAAAGCTTTTGTAGTCTTACGAACTCACAACCATCAGTTTAAGAACAAATCACACAATGCAACTGTTGACATACATACAGTCCTTACATATTTTGCAGCAGTATTTTCCACTATTAAAATTCTAGCTGGCTTATGAGATTTTTTTTTTTTAATAAAGACCAAAAAAGCTTGTACCTTTTTGCTGAAACTTGATGTAATATTCCAGATTGTGCTAACATACTTGTAGAATCAGTTTATTAGCCAGTACAGCATGTATCATCAATCCAGTATGCAGTACTTAAACTGATTAATTTTTTTTTTTTTTTAATAACACAGGACTGGCAAACATCACTGGACACGCAGTAACAGCAACTGCACGTTACAATAAAGCAGAGATGGATTGCCATAAATTCTGGGAGAGTCTTGTAGTAATCAAACTGTTTCACTAAAATGAAGAGGAATAGCAAAGTTGTCTTTTTGAAGACACCAAATAAATAAAGCATTCTGTTCTTTCCAGAGAGTTGAAGCAGCAAATGTCCTATTTGTCTTTTAAAAAAAAATCTACAAAGTTTCACCAGCATATTATAAGAGAGAATGTGAAAACCCAAACAGAACAGATAACTTGAACATTAGCAATTAAGTCCTGTAATGTGCATGTATTATACAAAAATACCTTTCTTAATCTTTCAGGAGAAAATTCCAGACCCACTAGAAAAAGAGTGAAGAATACACCAAACTCTCCCAACGTCTCCACCTGTACAATAGACTTAAAAAAAAAAAAAAAATCAGTGCACAGCAGTCTGCTTAGAATACAAACTACAAGTCCACTTACAAAACAAATTGTTTCTCATTACACTTCCATAGGTAGCTCACTTGCTGGTTACATGACATCACAAGTTCCCTCACCATCTTCAGGGTCCAACATTTTTCCTGTCACCTGGCTGACACTAGACAGTTTGGTTGGATAGTGCTGGTCACCCAAAATGCATGTGTGTGTTGATCTAGGTAAGCTTGCCTGATGAAAATAAATAGGTTATGGTTTATGTGTATGCTATTAAACCCCCGTGGCTGGCATTCCAGAAGTTGCTTATGGCTAGTTATTTCATTGGCCTATTGGTATAATCATTCTGCTACACTGCAGTTGCTGTTCTGCTCTCCATCCTACAAACTCTGTGCATCCATCTCAGACCAGTACAACTACCCTTCAGAGAGAAGGGTGCACCAGCAAAAAAAGTAGTTGTCTCCCTTATCACAAAAGAAAAAACCTAACGTTTCTCTTCTATGTATTTACAGTCCAGAGCAGAAGAGGACAGGGTCTATCATCAGTCGTAGAGAAGCAGAGAGGGAAACTACCTTCCCTGCCAGCTTCGAACCTTCCTGCTGCCTCAGTTCCTCCAACATTCAACTTTATTATGAAATACAGAAGAGACAGAAGGAGAGAGCACGTACGAGACCTAGTTAACATTATCTGCATAAATAATCATAGCTCCACAAGAAACAGGCAGCTCACTAAGAAACTGTCCTAAAAAGACCTCCCTCGTCTCTGTTCTGACCACATCATCTTCCTCAGTGCATGTCTCTGAAAATTCATTGTTGATTCTCCTTCCAATGCCAAGCTTACAAACTTGCTTCTCAGTCTAAGTAGTCAAGTTTCCCAGACCTTCTCAACCTGTAAGTTATCTGTGACACAAAGGTTACTATTTAAACTCAATTTTAGAACATGAAATTTTGAAAGTGTAGTATTTCTAGCCTTCTCTTCCAAGAAGAGGCTGACAATATCCCACAATTTCTATTCATCTCTACTTACACTTTTGAGCCCAACAGTCATTTTCAACAGAAGTCCACATTAAGAGCAGAGGTTGCAAAGACAGTAAGTTCCAAGCAGTTACGTGGTTGTTGACACAATAGACACGTGTAACAGCTGACATTACCGTGCAACCTTAATGCGTGTTCCGTTTTGCCTGCTGGCTAAACAATCTGTTAATGCACACCAGACCACTAATCAAAACATGTGTGACATCTAGCCAACCACAGCCCACGGTTTCGCACTGAGCTAGTAATAAGGCTACACGTGGTGGAGGTAGAAGGGTTCAAGAGACTTCAGGAATGTGGGCAAGGGCCTGGGAAAGAACTAGGGTGGGAAGGATGGATGAAAGAGCTACAGAGATGCAAAATAACTCTAGGAAGCCAAGCTATGCAAGTCAGGGAACTACTTGTTATAAGTGTTTCCTCCACTGCCAACACTGACTTCCGCAAGTTTCTGAAGACATGATGCTTTACAATTAGAAGGACAGAAAGAAAGAAACAAACAAAAAACCCACAAGAGAACCTTCAGCTTTAACTCTGAACAATTGCTTATGTCATGATTTGATAGGAGAAAAAACCCTGAAAACTAAGTGAGTCAAAGACATAAAATTTCAGGGCCTCGTTTTGCAAAGGTCCAAATTTGGGGATTTTGCGTTTTTATATACTTTTGAGGTTGACAATATCATATTCTTTTAAAGCTGCTTTTAAAAGACTTGAGTAAATTAAAATCACTCGAGAAGCAACTTTCACGCTTACCTTGATACTATTTAGTCCTGATGGTCCTAAGAGCACTCCACAGATGATATACCCAAACATGGTTGGCAACCCTATTGTCGTGCACAGCCAGCCACATGGCAAAGACAACATTCCTATTGTCACAATATCCTAAACATATGAGATTTACAAGTGTATTAATGTAAAGGACACACAAATTTGCGATTAAAGACTATTATCTGTCAGAAGATAAACAGCACTGTAAAATTAAGTGTAGAATACTGCCTGTGGGAAAGAAAACCCAACCTCAGAAAACTAACCTGAACACTTTGTTGTAGGTGTAAGCACTGCAGTTTTACAGATGAGGTACTGGCCTTAAGTAATTGGTAGCTTTAAGGACTTTTGATCAATTTATTAAGTATTTTAAATACATTATAGGAAGTAGACAGTTTCCAGGGGGATTGTGGGAGGAATGACACCTTGCATTAAAACAAAACAGTGAAACAGATCCATTCTGGTTTTATTTAAAAAAAGTCTCAATCCAGTTATTCTTCATGAAGCACAAATACAGTTCAGAACATGTCTGTATTTTCCAGAATCGCTTTTTTCATCAACACACACACAGATATTCTCTCTAGCGACAATATGCAAGTAGCTTATCAGGCGCAGCAGTACCTTGCTTTAACTCTGTGCAGTCAGAGAACGGATACTGCCCCAAAGGTGCAACAAGTTAAACCAAATAAAACCAGAGAAGATTCACACGGCATTGCGATTGGTCTTGTGAAGGCTGTCCGAAGAGTAGGGAACACGTTGGCCAGATCACCAGTTGATGGGGGAATCATGAATGCTAGGGTGATTTTAGAGGGACAGATGCTGAAACTATATTAAATCCAATCAAGCAGTACTGGCATGCAGCCTAGTGGGACTACATCTTACTAAAACAAATGCCAAAATGTCTCTAAAATTATTACCTTTATGAAGTGATGATCGGCACGAGGAATGGTTGAATCCCTGGGTTTGGTAAGGATATACTGATTGTTCTGGGAGTCAATAAGCATACTAAGACCTAAATCATCCTCTACTTCTCGTTTTGAAGCATTTCTTTTGGAGTTGGCTTCATCTTCTTCTACCCTTAAAACCGCTTCAAAGTTAACGCCTCTTACCTGTAAGAACAAGAAGGCAAATAACAAAAAGGGCAGGTCAGTGAAGCATACAGGCAAAAAGGAAATACTATTAGCTGTGCCTGAAGTTGCTGCAGAATTTATTGACACTGACTAAATATACTGCAGTTTCTTCTGAGAGAAGTCTTTCAGTCTCTTCAGTTACGGACATCAAGTTTTGACAAAAAGGCTATAATTTGCTTTGCATTTTAAAAACAAGGGGTTCTCCAGACCTCTTTAGCCAAGCTGTCACACCAAAAAAAAAAAAAAAAGGTAGGGTTTCAAAGCTGTAAAATTCCAATTCAGTATTTTCAATGACATCTAATCTGAAATATTTTTTTAAAAAGCTTTATCAAATTTAAAATGCAAAAGGTTGGATTGAAATGTAACATTTTATTCCCTTGAACAAAGCCAGTTAGAAATTACAAATTGATATTCAGTTCACAAAGATCTGAAAAAAGGACTGCATGCCAAGCCAAGAAAAAGTCACTGTCAAGAAGAAATATTAAGAAGTGTTTCTACCTAGGTCTGTTTTCAGTGCCTGTAATTACCAAGTGGGTGATTTAATTATTCACTGTATTCTAAATAATGAAGACTTCACCAGTATTCAGAAACAGTTAAGGTTGTTACCTCTTTTAGACTCCAGTAAAGCGAGTAGGCTGCTGTCATTCCAATGACTGACCACAAAACATTCAAATTCTCTGGACTGACACATCTTGCACAAGCCATTCCCCAGTTTAATGAAGAAATCCATTCACATAAGCCACCTATAAAACAGCTTCCTATGTTTTTTGCTGATTCCCCTGCACATTTCCCCAAACTGTTCAGATAAATATTTAATAACCTGCAATTCTTATCCTTTATTTCCACTCCTTACATTTGTGTGTGTGTATAATTAATTAAAAACTTTTATCGCAGGAATGTCCTCTTATCCTGTTTTGTACATCATGCAATATGATGGGCCTCTAAAGAATTAAAAGTTACTAAGAAACAGACAGAGGGGGAAAAAACAGAATTTAAAGCAAATTATTTCATAGAATCACAGGATGGTTTGGGTTGGAAGGGACCTTAAAGACCATCTAGTTCCAACCCCCTGCCATGGGCAGGGACACCTTCCACTAGACCAGGTTGCTCAAAGCCTCACCCAGCCTGGCCTTGAACACTTCCAGGGATGGGGCATCCACAGCTTCTCTGGGCAACCTGTTCCAGTGCCTCACCACCCTCTCTGTGAAGAACTTCTTCCTGATATCCAATCTAAACCTCCCCACTTTCAATTTAAACCCATTACCCCTTGTCCTGTCACTACAGGCCCTTGTAAAAAGTCCCCCCCAGCTTCCTTGTAGCCCCTTCAGGTACTGGAAGGTGCTATAAGGTCTCCCCAGAGCCTTCTCTTCTCCAGGCTGAACAAGCCCAACTCTCTCAGCCTGTCCCCATAGCAGAGGGGCTCCAGCCCTCTGAGCATCTTCGTGGCCTCCTCTGGACTCGCTCCAACCAGTCTATAACCTTCTGATATTGAGGGCTCCACAGCTGGACGCAGCACTGCAGGTGGGATCTCACGAGAGCAGAGTATGGGGGCAGAATCCCCTCCCTCGACCTGCTGGCCTCGACCAGTTGGCTTTCTGGGCTGGCAGTGCACATTGTCAGGTCATGCTGAACTTCTCATCAACCAATACCCCCAAGTCCTTCTCCTCAGGGCTGCTTTTAATGCATTCTCCACCCAGCCCATATTTGTGTTTGGGGTTGCCCCGACCCATGTGCAGGACCTTGCACTTGGCCTTTTTTTTTCCCCCCAGAATTATTTAGAAGCGTAGAATAGCTGCTTCAAACATCAGCATTTTTAGCTGTTAGGAGTGAGAGGCTGATGACCATTTTCTTTTGTGCATTATTATAGTTGCCTTTTCACTCTTTTTGTTCCCCAAAACCTGTGGTTATATATATATATATAATCTCCTTTGATTCCCTGAGCTCCCCACTTACCAGTCTGTTCTGCATTCCAGAATGAAGTGTCCATTGCCAAGCCTAAGAGACCAAACCATGTTTCATGTTTTCAGCTCAAGGGGAAAGCAGGAGCTGCTGCATGCCATATACATGCAAACTACTCTCACATTATTGGAGCAAAGAAGAAAGGCTTCCCTGCAGTCAGCAAACATGAAGAACTGTTCCTAATCAGAATACACAATAAGTGCCCAATCCTACTGTTTTTCTGTCACCCTAGTTGTTACTGCAGGGATACCAAAACAGAGCTTAGAGCTTACTGTTCAATGCAATATGCAATGAAACACCCATTTTACACTGACTTTCACACTGGAATTATTTCAGTGTTCAGTGCAGTGTCCCCATCTTGCAGTTGACTATTACTTTGCCTAAAAACAAACAACGCTAATAAGCCAACATCTATTCTAGTATCTTCTTGGAAATTTAATGTTATGACGTCAGCAATAGTGTTCACTAATTATCTTAGAAAAACACATCAGCAGTGAAGCATCTACTCTGAAGCTCTGGAACTCCAAATTCATATAGAGTTTGTTATGTTCCTTTGAACTTGGTAGCTTGTGTGTCTGGAATCTAACCAAACTTCTACACGTCAGAATTAAAAATGTACTGAAGATCATATAAAAGCAATGCAATTGGATAAATACATTCCTAATCTAGTGGAGTTCACAGTCTAGGTCAGAAACAATATTAGGAAAAAAGGGAAGATGTTTATAGAATTAACACAATTATGAAAAACAACCTGGGTTTGACTGTGTAATATATATAAAAATCATGCGTTGTGTGGGTGGTATGGTGCATTTTTACTTTTACAAAAGGAAAAGGAACCGACAAAAGACAGACTGTGCTAGAAGAGCAAGAGTAAATGGCACAGGTCCGGGTGAGCTTCCAAATACTAATACATTTGAGGGCATAATGAGAGAAGACAGTTATTTTCAGGATTTTATTTCCTAAAACAGCAAATCCTGAAAGCAGGTTGTACATACAGAATATAGTGTGCAAATACTCCCGTTTTGCATTAAGTGGGTTAGTTCAGATTTTTTTCATTCTTTCCTACTTGACTTTTCTATTTGATTATATTTTAATAGAAGCTTTTGTATCTTTATCAGATTACTGATGATTCTATAAGAGCTTCTTTGTTCTAATGTTCCCGTGTTCTAGCTTAAAAGAAAACACACTAGATGTTTCTTGCAAAGACAGAGATGTAAATAGGTTGCATTTCATGATTCCGTTTCTTTCGTGAGTAGAGATGCGAGCAGAAAACCGAAGAGACACCGGCAAAAGAGGATGCGGTGGCATTTTGCCAATTAACAGGTACAGCAGAAGAAACAGTTCCTGCTCTTTCAAACGTGCCGTTATATCCCAGCAGAACAGAAGAGGGCACTCCAGCTAGCTCATCCCTTCCAGCTGTTGGTCCTGCTAGGTAGGATTCCTACTAGGTACAACCTGCTGCGATCTGGTGTATACAAAACAAAATGCTGCTTTCATTTTTTCTCAATACAATTCCAAAAAATGGCCTGCCTCTCCATTACAGAGCAACTCTTTTTCCTCCTCAGCAGAAATCAAGAATTATGCTTACCTCTTGGAAGTCAACCTGCAAATCAACAAAAACCTTTCAAGAGCAGAAGCCAAATAAAACTGCAGCCCGTGTTTATGCAAACAGGACCGATTTAGGGAATCTAGCTCGGAGGATGGGACAATGGGACACTAGAATTAACTGCTGTGCTCCCAGCTCCAAATACATACAGCCTCACCAGAGGGATACTGCCCATCATGCAACACAGCAGCAGTGAACAATGCAAATAGGCCAAGGTGCAAAAAGCACAAGTCAGAAGTGGAAGAAAGCAACACCACAAACACTTCACGTCCTTACCTTGAACAGTATAGCTTTTTTCCCAGACTGTGAAAACTAACAGCAAGGATTCTTGTACTCCCATAACTTTCTCAACAAAATGAAAGAGAAAAAAAGGGGGGACTACACTTAAGATGGTAATGCCATATCCTGCAAAGTCTAAATATCATAGTCCCCTCCACCACCACTGAGATGCCATAACTCCCATGGGCTGTATCAGTGAGGTGGACTACACTTGTCACTGGCAAAGGGTCAGCTGCAGGGAGGACTTTCACATCAAAACCACAGAATCACTAGAAAAAAGGAATAATTATTCCTGTTTGCTAATTCCTAACAAATGTTCTACTACTGAATACTTTCTTCTGTTCAAAGGGAAGGAAAAACAAATGTTGAGCCAAAAGTTTTTTGTTTTTAAATAATCACTAAAATCCTAAAAACTATTTAAGAGGAGAAACACCCCCACAGTGCAAATATCAACTAAAAAAATAAATGCCCACCCATGAAAGGACTGAGTCTAAAACATCACTTACAGATTTGTTGTCATCAAAGGCATGCTCTTCTATTTCCTCTTCCAGTCTATCGGCTGCCTTCCTGACATCCTCCAGAATTTCATCAAGCATTGACAGGCTTTTGTTTTGATGCTGCATGTTCTTAAGGGCTTCAACCTGATGTTTTTCTGCTGCTAAGAGTTCGACGTATTCCATCTCTTCCTGTTGAATTTTAAAACACACAGATAAAGCGCTGGGCAGGCCTTTGAGCAGGAAAACATCTGACACAAATGTATGCTTCTTTTGACACAAAACATCTTACCAGTGGAATTGCAAAAGCAATATAAACTTCTCAGTGTTTTTTGAAGGTTGCTTTCTCTTCTGGCAGTTTTCACTGGTGGAAGTGGGCAAGGAAAACAACAACCAAACACAATATTCACCGGTCACCTTTTCTAATCCATTAAACAGTAGACCTGCCCCAAGGTTAAAATCCAGAAAATATATGAAAGGAACTACTTTGAGGAACTCTAGGAAACATTTCAGATCCAAGTTCAAAGCTCAGTGCTTTAGCAGGCAAGCGTAACCACCTTCAAAGCATAGCTGCAACAAAAAAACAAATTGGAAGGAAAATACAATGAATCTTAATTTTATAAGCCATTTTGTAAACATGGGAAGAGGTCTGTTTATGGTTTTCAAAAACTACAGCAACAGTGGAAACAACCAAAAAAAATAAGAGCAGTTGGGAGAGAGTACAGATGAGCAAGTCAAGCACTCTAGCCAAGATTCCTGTTTATGTTTCCCAACAAGCATTTTTCCTATCAGAGATAAAATACTTGACTTTGTCCATCTTTTCAGTTTGGGCCTCTTATGAACTTGCACAAATGACTTCTGAAATCCATTTCTAGTCTTTAGAAGTAAGAGAAGAAAAAAAAGCTGATGCGGTTTGATATGGTGTAAAAATATTTCAGTAGCTTCCCCGATACAGTTACAGTTTTTCATTTCTCTCTGGATGCTTCAGGTTTAAAAAGAGAACTAAAGATGTTTTATTTACTGATCAGGACTGGACTGCCCTTGTCTACATGGTTACCGAGACAATGATCAAACATAACTCCATGTATTGACAGAGTACAAATTGAAGTTTTGGGGTTTTTTTTGGGGGGAGAG